>NC_051847.1:56719550-56756804 GCF_002237135.1 Teleopsis dalmanni | reverse complement strand
AGTAACAATTTACGTTAGCTGGCATACATAAATGTGAACTTTATGACCACACATAATGTGAAGTTATCAATTTAATGAAGCCACCAAATAATTTATACACTAACATACTTACATAAACATACGACTATATATATATAACCATATATGGTTTCTAGATTTATGTATAAAATGCGAAAGGGAAGCAAAATTCACTGCCATATTTTGAAAGTGAAATGCATATGTGCAAATGTCTAATAGGAGCTTCCGGTCCGTATTTATATGTGCGGTTATGTGTACATAGTGCAACTTCACTGCCACGGCTCGGAGTGTTTTAGCAAAATACACTCGGTTAGTAACTTTACTGTATTAATTAGTAATAATGTAAATAAAGTTGCACCAAAGTTACGTGATGTATGCAGACAGAATGCTGCTATGATGAACAGTCTTCAACAGTGTTCGTACACATTTAGCGGACTACTTTAAACAATTGTTTAAACAACGAATACTGCTTGACTTTTCTATAGAGATTCTGTTATTTTAAGGTTGCTGCAGCTCTGTTAAGGGACAGGAAAATACAGAATATTAAAAATTAAAAACATTGTGCAAACATTTTAAACGCAGTTTTTTCCATTCAAGGGTTAAATTTCTATTTTTATTAAAATTTTCATGGTCATGTTTTTTAAATTAAAAAGTTATATGTGTGCGTATGTATAACTTTACTAACATCATTATATATTTATAATTGCACAATTTTTTAAAAGTTTATGAACAATAAAGATAGTAAATATTCTTGCAAATTTATCACCTCAAGATTTGGTTGAAATTGCTGTAAATAACATAAGATAACGTTTAACTTTTATTTCTCATCTGTGAGTTGTTACGGTAATGTCACTAATATTTGAACTGGTTGGAGCATTAATAATATAAAAAAGAATATTAAGATAAGTGTTAACATTACTTAAAATTTCAATTTATTCAATATTAAATTGAAACACTTTGATGAACATTTTGCTTTTAAATTCTTGTAGAATAACAACTTTAATTTAGTTTTTTTTTATTAAAATTTTTAAACTGAATCCTGGATTTCAAAGAATTCTAGCATAAAATGACAAAATAGAGTCTAAAAAGTTGTCCAAAGTATACTCTCGTCCACATTCTTGATGACTTCACAATACTTTCTTACAAAGACGCCATGCCAGATCTGCATGGTATAACTCCCGATATAATATTCTAGTTAAATAAAAGAGGCATTTGAATATTTTTATGTATTCAAATTTTAGTTTAATGTATTATATGACCACCTGCAGCAAATGAATTTGATAATTAATGTTCTTGTATATTAATTAAAATTAAACCGCAGAATGTGCCATAGACCTAGTGACCACGTACAAGCTTAACAAATATATTTTAGCGTTATATAATACGTATATATCTTGCAAAATTAAAAACTTAAATTAATTTATGTTAAATTTCATTAAACTATTCTAAGAAGAATGCGTTAAATATCATAGTGATATGAGCGCAATAAAGTAGATAGTAGTACACTGTATTATAATATAGTGTGTGATTTTTTTGTTTTAGTAGATATGACCTCAAATTAATCATTGGTTTTTAATAAAAAAATTTTTGTGAACTACAATATTTTAAAAACGAAATTGTAAAAGATATTCTATATCTTGATATATATCTTGCAGATATTGTGAAATTTAATATATCATCATTCATATCTTTCGATTGTTCTGATATTGGTCTATAATCTTAATTTCTATCTCATTTAACCAAATGAAATTTAGAGTACTAAATCATATGATAATGGTGGGTTTATCAATAGTCGTCATTTTTATCTATAAAACTTCCTACAACGATAGTACAATATATTTCTAAATGAAACGATAATGTTAAGTTTATAAATGGTCTTCACCAGAAAAAATTTTTTCACAGATAGCAGAATACATCTTAAAAGTTGTAGAGTTCCATGAACCATCGCCGATTTTTATAATAATCTTTTTATTAATCAGCATATACAAATTATAAATAAATACTGATTAAAAAATTTATAGAGTTCCAAAGCAATGATGCTCTTTCTGTTGCAGTTGCTTTATAAAGAAAATTTTCTTACTTGAACTAAAAAGGACTAATTAACTTAACTTAATTCGTTAAGAACCGGTTTATCCTGAAAAAAGTACTGTTTGGTGATATATATGAACTGTTAGGTTGATTGGTCATTAATTATATAAAAATAAACAAAATCGGTGTATCATCATCAGTGGCGCTCAGTGCCGTTTCTTCTACAATTTATTTTTCCATATGCAGATGGATGCCTTTTGGTATTTACGATATGAGAAATCAATGAGTTTTTTTAAAACAATTCTTTCATAATTATATTATTTTCAGAAATAGAGCTGTAGCTTTGTTCGTCTAGATCGTGCGAATTATTAATAATATAGTTAAGGATCAATAACTGAAGTTAACAATAAGTGAAGTTATTGAGCTTTACGAGCAAGTCAACAATAAATTCAGCTTCAAAATTCAATTTTTAATGTTCGAAAAATCTTCTGAAAATTTGAACTCTGGACAAAAACCATTTTTCGTCGTTATACTTAGAAAAATATGCTCTAACCAATAACTAATTAAAATGACCTGCTTATTTTATTAGAAAAATTTTAGCTCATGTGATAAAGAAGATATGAAAACCAACATGTGGTTTGGTTGAACCAATATGATGTGTCAAGTAAGAATATTTTGACCAGAGATTTAGTTAAAATCTTATTAAAACAACCAAATTATTTATCTAAGTATAATGGCATAACTTTAAAATAAAATAAAAAAATATTTGATTCATTTGCTCAAAATCTGTTTATTTTCTTTAAATTTGAAATCCTATATCATCCCAAAAAGCATTACTTTATACGCTACGAAGAAGCTGTGAATCGCATCGCTCTAATATATACTTAACACTATGGTCTTAATATTCATTAACTGCAACATTAAGTGCAACGTTACCTGCATATTTGCAGAAATGCTCGCATTATTGCAGAATTTGCATTAAGTGCTGCTTCTTATTAAATTTTTGATTAAAGCACCTTTGAGATCAAAAATGCAGTGTGAATGTGCACTTAAGACTCCTTCTATAAGAAGCCTTAAGTGTACTGCGTAAGGGGTGCCTTGTATTTTGAGGGGCGCTTTGTATTTATTACAGCACTAAAGCGCTACAAAGCAGCGGATTGACTAGGAGAGCAATGCGCTTTATTAATGCAACATTTAAAACACATCATATGTTTTACGAGGGCATAAAAAAACACTATACAATAACGATTCTAAATTGCTATAATATTAGTATTGATATTATTACATATTTATGAATTCATAAATAACATCCCAATAATTTTCAAATATAAAATGATTTATAATTGCTGTGTAACATTTAAATCGCTAAATTAATTATTAAAATTGCATTATTTTACGAGTTTAAAAGACATTCAGAATAAAATTATTTAAATTTTCTTCAATATTTTTAGAACTAGTTTATGGACATAATAATCCCCTGGCGGTAATTTAAAACTATTAAATTGAAACGATTCCAATTTAATGAAGGTTTTAAATATTAATTTATTTTCATTAAATATGATATGCAAAATGCTTAAAATTTATTTCCTTATTATGATTTATTAGAATATGTATAAATCAAACTTTTAAAATTGTATTAAAATAAAAAAGTTGCTAAATTTCTACATTTAAAAAGTTTGTAGTTGGAATATAAAATTAATAAATTCGCTGACTCTATTTTATAATTATATTTTTACATTAAATGTATAATTATAAATAATAAAATTTTTTATAAAACTTTTCATTAACTGAGTGCAATAAAATAGCAGTTAAAACTTTTTTATTATATTTACCTAACAGTCGTAAAATATAAATGTAGATAGATATAAACAATAAATTCATGAAAAATAGTTACACCTGAGGGACTTAACTAAATTTTCAATAACTAAAGTTTGAAAATATTATTTCTAATATTATATACTGTACAATTTAAATTTGTATTAGTATTTGAGCGACATTGTGTTTAATTTGGTCTACAATAAACTTTAAATCATTGTAAAGGAGTACATTAAAATAATAAAAGCTATGGATGCAATTATGTACACAACTTTAAAAGTCATAAAATAAAGAAGTTTTGTTCAATTTATTAATGAAACTTTACATTAAAAAATTTTATTATATTATGCAAATTACGTGTTCTTAAATGTTACTCGTAATTTAATATTGCTAAAATATTAAATACTAGTACTTTTAAGAAATACATTAAAAGGTGATTCTATATATATTATTCACTCCTGTTCAACAACTTTATAATTAGAGCCTTAAACATAAAACGGTTTAAAATCACCAATGTGGTCAATAAAATTATTATTGTAGTCAATAAAATTTAGTAAATTAATTAATTTATAATAATATATAGTAAATTGTTTAATAAGTTCGAGGAGTAACATCTATTCATTAATCTTAAACTTCGATGCCAGTCAATTCATTCTTTTATTCAGTGTATTAACAGTAACAGTAACAGACTCGCAAGCATAGGCGCGGCTTCAATAATGGTTTAAGCAAAGGAACTCTATTCATTCTGTTGAACGGCACAGAAGAAAAAGAAAGAGAACTATATTGGAAAAAGCTACCAAGACTATCAACATTAAACGCTTCATGTGCTATGGAAGTGTCCGGCACTGAAAAACAAGCTGAAAAACATCTAGTAGGGCACTTCATAGAACACAAGGATTCAAGACTAGGAAAGATCGGTCCTATACTGTCTTTCATTAAAGAAATAAGCGTTTGTTCTTTTGTGATATGCTTACAAAAGAAAAGAACTAACATTATTTCATTATTTAATTTTCTTTCCTTTTTTTTAAATGTACATACAATTTTCAAAAACCAAAGCTTTATGTAGATATACCATTACTAACAATACAACTAACTTGCATTTTGAATTTGGTATTATATATTAAAGCAGTAACTATAAAATCCAGGAAATAATAAAATAAGGAATATAGAAAAAAATTTAAATCTACTACAATAAAAATAATTATTATGGAAAATAAGTTTTCATATGCAAAATATAGCAACTGTTAGGCAATAAGGTTAGTCCTCCTTTCTAGTTTTTTCTGTGCCTGAATTTAGAAGAATATTCATACATGCATTTCGCTTGAAGACATTCATGTATGCATTAAGGACTATAGAAGCAACACTGCTAAGTAAAGTTTTATTTACACTTTCTGCATTTGTATTTGTGTTTATGGTCTTGTTCAGCTGTGTGTAAACTGAAATATTAAAATAAATTTTTCTTATAGTTTGAACGTGTTTTCATGACTGCATTTTGCTCCTTTGCGCTTTTGCTATTTTGCTGTTTTGCTAGTTTGCTGTTTTGCTGCTTCCCTGGTCTAATGGCAACTAGAAAAACAAAAAGAGCACAGAAAGAAAAGCATAAACAAAGGCAAACAAGCAGGCAAGCAATACAATAAAAACATGTTTAGTTAGTAAGAAGCTAAGCGATTCAGTCACACAAATGTTGCCAAACATGCAACATAGCCAAAGCAATGGGTTAGTATGTCCTGGGCGTGCGTGTGAAAGTTAAGAACTTTGATAAAAATATTTGATTTAATTTATTTTAAATTTATTTTAAAATGTTCAAAATTTTTGTGGACTTTTCGTTTTCATAAAATTAATATTTATATTTTGAATATTCAAATCTTAATAGAAATAGCATTTAATAGTTTAAATTTAAAATATTAATTTGAAACATTATTATTATAAAGCCTTGCTTGGCATCACTTAATTCCAAGCTGCTTCTATAGTGGACATAAACTATCTACAAATTGCCTCCATCTTTGCCTTCTTGCTGCTACTTCTCTGAACTCAACACTATTGATGTATGATCTGCCAAGGTATGTGAATTGCCTGTTAATTTCGTTTAGTATTGATTTGCACCAGGTAATCTTAGACCATCCTCTTCTTCTACTTCCTTGCGGATTATACGTAAGTGCTTGAAAACAAACTTCAGTTGACTGTATTCGTATGGCGTGACCAATCCATTCAAACTTTGTCTTGCAGATATTTATGTTAATGTCGTTTGTATTCATTCTGTCCCACAGTTGTTGGTTAAAAATTCGATGCCTAATATTAAAAGCTAGATCTCCATATTGTTTTTATCTTTGTGAACGCGCCAAAATTTGAAACATTTGAAACATCAGAAATATTAATTTGAAATATTAAAAAAAAGTTTTATTACCCCAAGAATTTTCAATATTGCATTTTGTTTAATTTCAATGAACACAATCTGACAATTAACTCACTAATTTTGTAGCAATTACTTACATTTTCTGTAATATAATATTGGTTATAATTGAAATAAAAAAGCACAATTATGCACTAATCGGCTTCAATTAAAAGAAAGCAGCATAGAAGTCAGTGGCGTTTACAAGTAGAGGATATTTTTTTTAGTTTAATCGCAGCCTAAAATATTTGGTTCATTTCATATTATATATAATTAAACTTTTCATGCAACAAATAATGCCTCTACACACAGAATAGTATTGAAATTTTACAATTAAAAATTAAAAAATATAATTAATTAATTCAATTATTCTACAGCAGGTTTATGATTTCTTTCTAATATAAACACAGTATATAAATTCGTTAATAAAATTTTCTTAGCAAATTAACAAAACTTCAGAAAAATGTGCTAGCGTAAAAGTCAAGTTAGGGAGTGTTGGCTCTGAGCTTCAAATTTGGCAGGGCACGAGTTCGATTCCTGGTACTTGTTGGGTATTGTGCAATACTCGAAACAACTGTATGATTAGCCAAAAATTCAATTAATTTAAATAATATAAAAATGAATTTTTGTTGTTGTAGTTTATTACTGTTCGAAAAACATCTTAATTAAATTTTTTCAAATAAATGTATTCATATTAACTTTGAATTCGTTTTCAAAAACTGTAGTACCTCTCAAAGACTTGATGAGTCTTTAGTAATATTCTTATAGAAATGCCATCTATAATGAATTCGATTTAATACCTAATTCACACAGATTGCATTTACTTTTTTTAGGTTGACATACTTCTTCTAGGTTTTATATTGTACTAGTTGTGATTGTAAAACGTATTTATTTAACTTCGTATAAAATAGAATAACAGTTTAAAATCAGTATTCAAAGTGTCTTCTATATATTATGATTTAATAAATTTTGAAATAACAGCTTGCATTGACGACTAAAAAAGTGATACTTTCGTTCAATTTTATTTATTTATTGTTTTTTTTTTGTTTTGAATATATTAGTTTAATATTCATTGCTATTAATTATTTTTTTGTTTTCCTGGCGATTTATTACACTTCAATGTGCATTTCTAGGTTATGTGGCCACTCTACTCTATTAACACATATACTCAATTCCCTTCTCCTCTTGCGATTCCATTTATTAATACTTTCTGTTTCACAGACTTGTTACATCCTATCGTTCTTGTGTGATTTGTTGAACCCCTTTGTGTCATTATGGGTTATGGGACTGTACTCTATTCTATTAACACCTAATCAAATCCTTTCTTCTCTTACAATTTCATGTATTAATATTTTCTGTTTTATAGACTGGCTGCATTGTGTTGCTCTTGTATGATCAATTGTACTATTTTCCATCAAATCCAAATGATATTCGATTTTCTGTATTCAGATATTGAATTTTATGTGTTCTTAATAGATCAGTTGCACTATGTTCAATTAAATACAGAAGGTATTCGATTCTGTTGTATTTAGTTTTCGAATTTCATATATTCCCAAATGATCAAATGATACAAATTTATTCAAAATGTATTTCATTCAGTTCTATTCAAACTACTAAACGCTTCTGCTATTTCATTACTCGTCTTAATAACAGACCTCTTGGATAAGCTTAATATTGATAGTTATTTTTTCTTTAGATGATATTTCAAACACATCTTAAGTTAAGTTATGTTCTATTATTTATTTACCGAGCTTTAACATAACATAAAAATTTGGTAATAACCAAATTCCTTATTCTTAAATGAAAATGTCTTTATATACTCGTAAAAGAATTTATTGGTACATACTATTATAAATAAAATAGTTTCGTGTCAATTTATTATAATAACAAACGTAATTATATCATTATGCTATGGTCTTTATTACTTTATTAAATAAATACAAATAGATTTCTTGATAGAGAAATTCATTTAAATGCACATACTTCGGTAAATGTTTTCATAATAAAACAATTGAGCAAATTGTCGTTATGGGTGTACGTGCACAGAATTCTGGGCAGAAAATTGAAAAATATTGTCCTTAAGCATTTCCTGCATAATTTTGACAGGCAATTTACAATAGCCAATCCACAATATCACAGCTCTTGTCAACACCACTCTTCCATACAGTTCCTCGGTGTGTTAAAGTCAACATCTAGTAATGTTCCAAACGATATGGTACTACGGGTGTTATGGACGAGTAAAGTACAAAAGATTTTTGAATACAAATTTCTGACTGTAATTTCCTGCGGAGTAAATTATGTGTGCGTTTATTTATGCCAAGTCGTGCTTCACAGTTGCTCGGTTAGTTTGCAGGTTGGCGTCTATTGAGGAATTCTCCATTAAAGTCCTTTGCCTTTTTATCTCATTTGTTTTGTTTGTCTGATTTTCTTGTCATTTTCAGCAAAATTCAACAAGTGTTGACACAGTTTTTCTGTTTACTATGCCCATTTTGTATATTATGAGCATTTGTGAAATATGTATGGGCTATAATAGGAAACTTAAAAGCATATTTACAGACATTGACTTTGTTTTCTATGAAAAATAAAGAAAAAAGCATATTTTAACTGCTTGAGCTGTTATTTGTACATATTTTTAAGATTCCTCTCGTTTTAAGTTTATTTATGCTTAAACGATTTAATGGCTGTTATCCTTCTCAGAAGCAACTTAAATCTTTTTGAAGCGAAATATATTTAGACGATTAATATTTGAATTGAATTTAGCTAGAATTTTATTATCACATTAATGTTTCTGAAACTTTGTGTTTTTAAAAAGCCTACAATATTTACTGCTTAAGCCATTAAGGGTTAAGAGTTCTCAGTGTATCATTTTTGTGAAATAATTCAATAATTGTACACTCAGAAAAATATACTCTAAGCACATACAAATTAAAATGTCTTGATCGTTTTGTTAGAAAAATTCGGGTCATGTGGTAAAGAATGATGGTATGAAAACCAACATGTGGTGTGGTTGAACCAACCATACCATGATGTGTTGAGTAAAAATATTTTGAAAAAAAAAATAAAAAATAAAATATTTTAGTAAAATAGTAAATATGGTAGTAAAAATATTTTGACCTGAGGTTTAGTTAAATTTCGGTTAAATTAACCAAATTATTTTTCTGAGTGTATGTATAAAAACTGCTATGAATGTGTTATTGCTTGTATATTAAGTATGATTTTAAGAAAATATCCTTAGTTTAGTTTATAAGGATTACCAAGACAACTATATAGCAGAGAGATAGGCAAGCAATGGTGTCATCATGAACTATATCAGATATAATCTAGTTATCAAATATACGTATGCACCAATCAGTGCCTACATTTAGGAAAATATGTTCTAATCACATACTAGTTAAATAGACCTGATCAATTTGTTAAAAACACTTTAGCTCATGTGATAAAAAATATATAAAAAAGGCTTGATTCAATCAAACCACAGTTGCTCTAACCACATACTTTCAATCAAAATGATGTGTCCAGTAAGAATTTTTTAAATCGAGATTTAGTTAAAATCTGTTTAAACCGAATTATTTTTCTGAGTGTATTCCTGATATGAACCGTTTCCTTTGAAAGTGGTGTAAGTCCATTTTGACAAAAAATTAGTTAATGTTAAAAATGAATACAATTTACTATGGATTTCTTATTTTTATTATTTAACAAAAATTTAAAATTTTTATTGTTTATATTATTACAAATTTTAGTTATAAATAAAATAAATAAATTTTAATAAATAAATTTAAATAAATAAATTAATGAAGTTATAAATATAATTGCTTTGAAAATGATATATACTATATTCCTAAAGACTATCATACTATCATAAAACAATGCCGATAATATGAAAAGTTTATTTTGAATAATATAAAATTTTAATTTATCTACTGATTTTTAATGTCGCGTCTCAAAACAAAACAAAGAAACTATTTATAAGTTAGAAAGGTCGAACAGTAATGAAGAAACAACAACAAAATTTTTAATTAATTTATTGAAATTTTGTTGACCATACAACACTGTTTCGAGTATTTCCAAATAATATCATCAGTGATCTTAGGTAATAATAACTTCTTTAGTTTATTTAATAATACATACTATAATGTAAAAAAGAAGAGTATATAAAGTACTTTAACTCAAGAAAAACTGGTATGCGTCACTAAAGAATAAGTTTTGTTTTAAATGACATTGTTTATAAAAAATTCACATTACCATTATTAAAGTGGAAATTTTTATTTCTTTAATATTCACTCGACAGCTTTCTTTAGCAGAAATTGTTATATGTTACTAACGTCAAAATGCTTTTAGTGAATTTTTAATACTCATGGTACGATGCAACTGACGTACTCATATGCATTGCCAATATCAATATGCAATTTATTTGCATACCGTTTTTGCGAGCAACAGACAAGCATATAGTCAAACCGACAAATAAATAAAAGTTCTTACAGTTGATAAGTGCATACATGGTGTGACATTTAATAGATGCCACACACTCATCACATTAAAATCTATTTATTTGCCAAGTGCAGATGGAAGCGACAGCATTGATGGTATTCCAAATATGTAAAATCAATTTTTAAATACATTAAATTGTATTTAAGAAATATTTTAAGGAATTAAGAAATTTTTGGGAAGTAGATTTAGTTACAAATAGAAAATGTTTTAAATGCAATTGCACTCTTAAATTAATTTAGATTTGGACTTCTACTATTACTTGATAGTCTAACAATCATTAACTTCTAAAAAGACAATTAAAAAAACAGTCTTCTTCATGAGTTTACGATTTGATATTTCTACACTTTTTAAAATTATTATGCTTTTTTTTGTTCAGTTCCATTTCTTTCTTGCTAAGAGCCAGTGTCAGAGTAAAGATAGCTTGTAATTGTTGGGATTCGAAGAATACAATGGACAGAGTTGCAATTGTGATCGACTTTTAACAAGGCACATTCTTCTAGTAAAAGAGTACCTTTTTCTTTTTTAATTGGGATCATTTTCGCACAATTTATTTTTTTTTAAACTCACAAATATTTTTTCATTTTTTAAGGTTATCGATTAATAAAATACCTTACGATTCCTATTGAAAGACATTTAGTTTTCTACAAACGCAATTCTGATTTTTTTATTGTTTTGAAAAAAAAATTTCAATAAAATCAGTGAAAATATCTAAATGTTACGAAAATGTATCACGTTTGAAAATTCCCATTCTCTAATCAACTTTACTTCATGTTCGTTTAATTATAGTTATCTTTTTATTGGCTTACGATATATTATAGATCAATTTTTTTTCTCTACACATATGTGTAAAACATTTTATTTTAAACTTTATACTGTTCCTCAGTAGTTTAAATGAATCTGAATCACTTCTCGACATACTCTTTATGTGATTTATATATATAACCTAGATCAATAAATACTTAATTTTGTAGTTCCTATGTATTTCCTATACTTATCCTTTACTGTATCGAAATACCAAATGGAATTGATTCAATAAAAGTTTCGTTTATTAAATATTACATATATTGTATTTGTGAATCAAGAACAAGGTTAATATTATTTGTGATGGATAATTGACTGATTGTTCAACAGTTGTTACAATCAGATGTATTTTAATTCATAGACATTTTGATTCGAATAATTTCACTCTAAATGTCTAACACGATATTTTATTTTTGAGGTATTTTAGTTCTTAGATTTTTTGACCCGAAGACTTTCACTCTAACAGTCTAACACGATATCCTGTTTTTAGGTATTGTAGTATCTGAAGATACTAAATTTGATCTGAAGAGTTTCACTCTAAATGTCTGGCGCGATATATTTTACTCGTATGGTGACAGATATGCAGCATTTTTAAGAAGTACTTTATAAATATTTCTTTCTAATTATTCACAGATTCACAGAATTTTGTTATAGTTGGAACTATTGGTTCAGAAAGTGTTGTTTTTGTTCTTAAATACTTAGAATCAATATTTATATTTATAATAATTTATGTATATATAATAACATATGTACATATATAGAATAAATTTTAACATTCTTCAAATAAACACTTTAAAATTGTTCTGAAACCATTGCTGAGTTATTTTAGTACTAGAAAATAATACGTTAAATATAACAACTCGTTTTTCAAGCTTATATAGTTTTGCGTTACGGATTTTCCTTACGCTAGTAGTAACTTGTTCTTTATCAGAGTGTTTGGTTATTTTTTAATATAATAACTAGGTTATCACAAGTACTTTACCGACAAATAAAAAAGCGATTAAAGTTTATTATAATAAATCATTTGCAATGACTAATAAAACACATTTTCATCTTATTAAAAGATTAATGGAAAGTATGACAATAACATAAAAAGAAATTTTATGCGAGAACATATAAAGCAAATGAAATTTAATCTACTTTTTAAATGCATATATAAAACGTAATGGAAAAAATTTCCTAAAGGCATTTAAACAAAAGGAGTTGGCAATACAGCAATTTACCTTAAAGTATTGCATGGTGAAATGCAATTCAAAAAAGATGCACAAGATATATACGTTGGAGTTTCTAATATATTTTTTAAATTACTGTATTCATAATAATGACTGATAATTAAAAAAAAAACATATAATTTTATCATATAAAAAAATATTTTGAATACCTTGTATGTTTGTGTATAATATAAATGTATGTATATATCAACAGAATATTAAATGCAAACTCATCAACAACTTGCATAAAATTAAAATAAAAATAAATCGATATAAGAAAAACAAACTTTTTAGTAAATATTTAAATATCTTTTCGACACAGTTAAAATATTTTTAGAGTATTAAAACAAAATTACTTGAAACATAATAAATTTTAAAAAATGTTAATATATTCTGAAGCAATTACTGAAAAATACAACAGTATGTGTGAATATTGAACATAAATTTCGAAATACCTTTTACACACACGTATGCATATGCATATTAAGGATTTCATGTGAACTTTTCTTTACACATATTTGCCGTCAAATTTAAATTTTGTTAAGTTGAGAAAAACAGCAATTTAAAACGCGATTCAAGATTTAAATATTTTTACATTATAATATTTTTACGTATATATGTCTACAGATATCGTTTTCAATTTCCGTTACTACTTGCAAGCCGAACACGAATTTTCAATGACTGCCGCTACTAACACATTTACACGTACATTTAGTTACATCAATGAATAAGCAAAGTACCAACACAATTTCTTGACTCATTAAAGGCAGGCGTCAAAATAATGCTGAATGTAACTAAAAAGACAAAGTAGAAGTGCTGCCAGAGTAACGAAACAAACAACTTTTAACAAATGTGTTGACGGTGTTCACGTTAAGACACTTTCCTTTAAGGTAATATCATTTTATACACCCATGTACATATATATGTATATTTCGTTACAAATATACTGTATATGTATGTATAACATTGTGTTAAATAACAATAACTTCATTGTTGTTGTTTTGTTACTATTCCTGTTATTTTCTTTTAGATGCTCTGGTTTCGTCGGTATGGTACTTCGTATGCAGATCAAGGCAATCACCGTCAGATTTGATGATGTTATTAGTATTATTGTTGTTGTTGTTGTTATTGTTGATGCTATTATGGTAGTAGAGGGTTTTGTTATTGTTTAGGTATATTGAAGTTAATGCTGCTTGACAATATTTTTCAAGCTTTTAATGAGTACACGCGGCAACCAAACAACAACAAGAACACCAACCACATTGTACGCAATAATCGCAGCAATCAAGTGAAGTACTTAGCAATGAAAAGGTAGCACATTTACCTTTCGTATTTTTTTTTTGTTTTTTTTTTGTTAAATATAAATTATAGTTAAAATCTGCTCCATTTAAAGGATTTTGCATATATTAAAAAGTGGATTTGCTTATATTGCTCAAATTTCCAGTGCTTATGTACTTATTTTTTTAAATTAGGTAACATCGTGACTAATTAAATGTTTTGCTGAATACTGGGGTGAATTTAATTAAAACCATGGTGAAAACTTAGCATGTTTCTACAGTTGAAAAGAAGTCATTTTAATCTTCGTCTGGTTATTTCTCTTTAATATTGAGCTTTCCATAATTCTTTTCATTAAAAGAATTTAACATTAATATTATGGATCATATATTTTGTAACACTAAATTTTGTTTTTTTTTTTTCAACTGTTTTAGATTAATTTAAGTCTGTTGAGTTAAAATCTAAAACCCAGTTTTTCTTCTAACTGGGTTGCTGAACTCAGATATCTGATACTTGGTAATAACGGGTTAGAATTCAAAAATTGTAAAGAGTTAATACAATATTTTTACTATAAGAGATATAAATTTCGTGTCTTTAGTTAACTTGCTACGAATAAATAGATTAACATTATTGCTTTAGAGAATCTTCTTTAAGTTTTAGTACTCTCCTATTAAAAAGATATTATACAAATATTTCGTAAAATGTTTTTTTTTCTATAGGTGGATTAAAAACCCCATTTTTAAAGGGAAAGGAAGAAATTTCAGGAAAGGATGTTTAATACAAAAACGTTCATTCATTTATAGCGTAACAAGTTTACTGAAAACACAAAATTTGTGTTTTGTTTTTTAAAATTAAATCCAATTTTATTTATTTACTCTACAAATTGCAGAACTTTTTATTTCAAACTATAAGTTCTTCTTTCTAATAATGCTATCTTATTAGTAAAGACACGGATTTATATTGACTTAAAATACTTTACACTCAGTATCGAATTCTTTACTAGTGTAGTAAAATATTAATTTATAGTTAAAAGTATATTTCATGTTTTTTAGAATTTTTCAGAAACATTTTCTTACACATAAATCTTTGCTCTTATGATGCGTATTCCCATTATTATCAATCTGATATCCTTCGCTATCTATAGAATTGTCTTTAAGTTATAATGAGGTAAAAAAGTCACAGCGTAAAGTCGTAACTTCACTCTAATATCTGAAAAAAAAATATATTTCAAAGACAAATATCTTTTGTTACTCATTCTTATGAATAATAAAAATAAAGGATATATAACATTCATACAGCACAGTTTTGGTAAAATAAATTTTACACAAAATACCATCAAATGTTACTTAAGTTTTATTCAACCATGTTTAATAAGTTCTGCCATTATTGAGGAGTCGTTCCATTAATTTTTTTTTTTAAATTTTGGTTTGCTTTTTTTACATCCTAAAACTCTTTATAGAAATTTTTTTGGAGAAGTTTTTAAGTTTTTCAAGTTTTGTGCTATTGGTTTAATATTCACTTTATAAGTTTTATTTATTTTTGGACATGAGTTTTTTTTGGGTACTTCTTTCTGATTGGTATTTTCAACACATTATTGTATATGTTGTACAGAAAAATTTCAAACACCAGTTTGAAGCATCAATTTCTTACCAGTATTTTTCAGAAACCTATTCTAACTTGTCATATGCTCACAGTATGTATAAAATAGGTATTCTACCTGATTTTCATTATTTTATACTACCATATATCTCTCTCTTACTCTATGATTGTTTATCTATTCATATTTTACAAACTAATTGAATTTCTAAACAAAATTAATTCAATGAGAAGTAAAAACTTGTCTTACATCAACTAAAAACAAATACCAGCCTTACTGAGGCTGATATGGTTATACATAACATTTTCAAGTAAATTAATTTTACCACTGAAATATTCCTGTTGTTTTATATTTGTTGCCAATTTAATTCAATCAAAACATCCTCAAGCTTACAGAGCAAGGCAGACTAATAACATATCACATCAAAATTTGTAACAAAAAATGTAAATACTGCCGAATATCCCCAGAATCTACCATAAATGGGCGGAAACTGTGATCGGTTATATCCTTTCTGCTGCCAGATTTCTATAATGTAACCACTCTGTATTGCAGCATGTGTTGTGATTTCTTGTTTATGGATAAACTAATTGTGTATTGTTGTGTTTATATTAAGAGTGAAATATTTTAGTGCCATAAAAACCACAAGCCCAGATATCGAATTTTATTGCAATTTTATGGAAAATGAAGTTTTCCTTATTCTGCTTTTAGTCAAACCGGCTTTAGGGCTATTTTTTTAATTGAATTTATAAGTTAAGTTTGCTTGATTCATAGTTATTCTGGAAGTACAATGCCAAATTTCAATTTTAAACTAATTTGAAATCTTATATATAGACTAAAGGATATGTGCTTTGCAAACAAAATCGCATTTATTGAAACAATTAGAAAGCTTATTACAAGCATGTTTTTATAAAAATATTTGTATAAAATTTTAGAAATAAAGGACTTGATTCATATATATTTTTTGTTATTTGAAAAACCTTAAGCAATTTTACTATATTTTAAGGCATGAAAAAATATTTAAGTTTAAAACAATTATCATGTGAATATTCTGTATTCTTGTAGCTGATTAAAACAAAAGCCTCATAGTGAACAATTCTATTAAAGCCATCAACGAGAGCCAAAAACTTAAAAGTGGTATCATTTAAGTATGGTATAGTTGAGATACATGCAACCACTTCAGTTAAAGTTCAGATGAGTACACAAACATCGTTCAACTATTACCGAAACAAGTTGCAAACTATTCGACACTTTAATAGCTGTTTTGGAGTCATGGGAAGCTGAGATTGCGTGGTCCTTTGGCATGTGTAGAAAAACTTTCAAACCAAAACAAAAAATGAAAAAAAGAAACCATAAAATTAAAAACTTTGTGCAAAAACTAAGAATAAACTGCACTTCAATTAACACTTTCGTTTCAAAATTCTTTATTAAAACCCAGGAGGAAAGTTTGTTTCTCCAAATAAGTACTCAACTTCTCTGCTTTACTTTTTTTCTATTTTAATTTTGTCAATTTAAACCTTTCGTTTCGTCTGCAGTATAAATGCGGTAGTCTTGAATGAAGAACACAGTAGGTGTCTATTAGAACTTAAAATTGTTATCGAATTAAAGACATTATATTGCTAAACAAAATATTGTTTATTGTTCTACCATATAATAGCATAACATGCTTAAATAGACTAGTAGAAATTTGGTTATTAGTAAAATAATGCCTCCGATAGATATATTCGTAGAAGTATTTCACTAGGTGCAAGCAAAACTGTCAAATCTGATCCTTACAACTTATTTTACGTAGTCGAGATTTATATTCAAAATTTAGGGAAATGTTGGTTAACACTGGCAATTATAGGCTTACTTATGAAAAGCATAAATAAAACATCCATCTATGTTATCTATTAGAGTACAGTGATTGTCAGAAAATGTATCTTGTTACCCTTACTCTTACCCTTACTTTGCTTTCATTAGATCGAATAATATCGAGAGTCTCAAATCAAAAGATATTGTTATGTATATCAATATCCTTAATTTGACCAGTTTAGCAGGAGGCTTTCACCAGTCCTAGCACAATAGATCCTAAAAGTAGCTGTTTACCTTATTTCTAATAATAATAATCAGAATAAGTACAGTGGTTCTGCATTATCGATATTTTTCGCTGTTTAAATTCTATTGCAAAACTTTTTATATGGAGATTTGTTCTGATTTATTAAATTTCTCATCAATATCTCTTGTCTTCACTTCCAATAGAAATGAAGATCTCTAAATAAACTTGTACTCTAAGTTTATTCCTATATGGTGTATTGAAAGCCGTTCAATAAATACTATTTTAAGTTTCATCTTACTGATCACAAATTCCATCTACTCTAGTCGGTCAGCCACTTAAAAAACTAATAAAATTTTGTAACTAGTGTCGCAGATCAACACTATTGACTAAGCTGCCAGGAAATAGCGGAGGCACTACATATCAACGAAATAACGGAGTTGGTTCCTTCATGACAATGCCAAGCCAAACACAATTTTGATGGTTTGAAAAAATTCGAACAAAATTGATTGAGAAGTTTTAATATATCCACAGCATACACAGGACCTCAAACCGTCTAACTACCATTTGTTTTGGTTTCTGCATATTGTCCTATTAAAATTGGATTGAATTCTAAAGCTACGTAAAAACTTCAAGAGGTTATACATAATAATGGTCAATATATACTTTACGAGAATTGATTTTTAATAAAAAAATACGATTTACACTAAACAACCCAGTATTTTGAATTAGACGATCTTTTATGAAATTCTTATCTTATTTTTCCTAGTGTTCTAATATATACCATACATTTGTTATTCATTCTTAGTCCAGAAAATACCAGCATTATCTGAATACAAAGTAATGCCAATTCATTACTGGTAAATCATTTTTTTAACATTTTTAAATCGATTTCCGTGTGTCAAATCAAATGCAACATATATTCCATACTTAGTGTTTTTTTGAGCATATATTCTTTTTAGATAAAGGAAAAGCCTTTGATCGTACAATAAACTAGTCTTTATTTCATCTTTGAATGCAGGAATACTCTTACCAAAGAGCAAGATAAGGGAATGACGATGTAGAAAAATGAATCTTATAGAGAACCGCCGTCAGAAACTGGGAAGATAGAGCAAGAAATCAGTAAAATGAAAAGATGAATGATTATAATGACAGTTTAGTTAAAACTGTGAATTTCTCTTTATTATCGTAATCTATTCAAAATCATTACCTTCATTACTAATGCAAATATTAACAAATTAATATTGGTTTTTAATTAATTTCAGTATATATTTACTTAAAATTGTCTATATTATTTGACAAAATAACATCCCACTTAATTTACAGAATTTATTTGAGTGAATTTTAAAAAACAAAACCTGACATTTGCTCATATCTTAAACATAGACTGATTGATATATTTTGGATTTTTTTTTAAATACAAAAAAAATTTTATAGACATAATGAGCTTACTTAAATATTCATTCAGAGTATCATCCTTGACGGGGATTACAGTTTTTGCAGACAATTTACATTAATATCATTTAGTTAACATTTTTCACTATGTTGTCATTTGTTTAAGTCAAATATCTCTATTGGATACAAAAGTTTAATAAAGAATAAAGATATAAATGTAGTATTATTAAAGATTTACTTAACTCAATTTCCAGTCAATTTTTTTTATATTTGTATTGATTTTTATTGATACAAGAATCTGTCTGCGTCTCATTTCAGGGGTCAAACAAGGTGATTTACTGACCCATATGTTTCCTTTATGGATTTGTTTTTTGGCTCCTATAATATGATAAACTTTTTACTTTGAATTCTGTGTATTTAAATTCAATATAATATATATGAAAAAACTATTTAAAATTATATTAAGATATTTTGTTTGGAAGAGAAAGTTAAAGTATAAATTCTGTTGGGTTATGAACTTTGCTCTACAAATTCTAACACCAAAGTTTTCCAATTTCCAGGTCGAATTTGTTACTTGAATGTGTGCATAGATTCTAAAGAAACTATTAAAATAAATTTATTTCGTGAAGTCTAACAAGATTTTGTTACTTTAAATTCTTTCATGATTATTTTGTATCTAAAATACTTGAAATACTAGCAAAGTTTATTCGTCACATATTCTAGTAAAGTTTTTTAAGATGAAATTAGTTGATATAAAGTAGAGCTAAAAGTAGATATATTTAAGTTATATTTTCTGAAAAATATGTTCACGTAATGCTTAAAAATGTTCTTATAAATTTTCGGAACAAATATTAAAAGGTTAGTTGAGATAAAAAAATTTGTCACGTTTTTGAAAAACCACTTTATTTCGAGAATGTTAAAAGCTTTTTGGATTCACGTTGACATATATTTTAGAAAAATTTTATTTTTATAATAAATGTGCAACTATGAACACTGTAGCGTTTTTAATATGTATTTTTCTACTGTCTTTTTAAGTCCGTGTAAAAAGAGGTACATAGTTTGACAATCAACCTACAAGTTTCTTAGAAAAATTGTTTGATATAAAAATATTAATTAATTAAATATTTATATATTTGGCAATATTTTTGAATGGAATATTAGATTATTCATAAATAATAAAATTTATAAATCCTTACCAATTTATTAATTTTAAAATTTTTGAAATCTAAATTAATAGATATCTACTAATTATTTAAATATTTATATTAATATAGATATTTATTGATTTAATCTATTTGTTTTAACCTATTTGATTTAACCTATTTAACCTATTTACTGTTTGTTCATATTGGTTTATGTTAGCAAAACAAATATTTGAATAGTTTTTTTATAATTGAGAACATACAATATATTTGCACTTTTAACTGTTTTTCATTATACTTATTCAAGTTAATAGAGAACTTGATTGAATTAAAAAATATTAAAAAATAATTAAAAAATAAATTAACTAAAGTTTTTGTTGTTGTCTTTTCATTTCTATACGAACCTATACGATTTTGTCAAAATTTTCCAGATACCAACTTAAAAAGTTCACTTTTTATATTTACTGACAAAATAAAATAAAATATCTATTTTCGTAAAATTTTGAAATATCTACACTTTAAAAGATTTTGTAAGCACAAAATTGACCATTTCTGACACGTCAACTTATCTGAGTGCATCCTACGCCAACGTGACAGAAAGCATCTGTGCTGTGTAGGAGTGCGGGTACATATAAAAAAAAAGCATCTTAAAAAGGCTTCAAAATACATCCAACTGATAAACGCCTTTCAGTTGTTGTTTACTTATTTGAATTATTGTGAACGAAACCCACATTTCACACCACCGAGCTGTCTGTGACCCTGAACTTTAGTTCTATTTGTCTGCTATATTTACTATAAAGATTAATGTTTTATTACGCTTACATATGAGAAGCAGATTTTATCATATAGTATTTATAGTGAACTGAAGTTGTAAAAAAAATGTTCATCATAAAATATTCGAATATAAATATTTTTGATAAATGATATGAAAGAGTTACGATTTTATTTGTTAAGCACTTTTGCTGCACTTTGCGCAGAACATCCTTTTTGAATTATTATGCCAAAGCAGTATTATGAAGTGACATAAGATGATACTTCATGACATTTACCATCGTGTTATACAAACATATTACATAGAATATGTGTATAAATTCAGAAAAATTATTTAAAAAAACAAAACATACTTATATTACAAAAAGGATATCTTTCTGAAAACATTGTAAGTTATTTAAAATATGAACCGAAATTCTGCAAAGCAATCACAATGAGAAAAACCGCTTCCATTTTTCAGACATAGATTCATGCACCCAAAATACCAAAATATGGAATATTTCTAATTTCTAAAATCTTTAGCAAACTCTTCTTTCCAATCAAAGTTGGTCTGGAAATGCTTTCAACTTCTCAATACTTTAGCATCGAGTGACTATGTTACTCTTAAGTGGGTACCGTGACATGAAGGGCATGAGGGCAATGAAATAGCAGACTCCCTAGCAAAGAAGAATGCAAGTACTTCATTCATTGGTTATTTCATTTAAAATAACACAATAGCTTCACAAATAACTTATTATGTGAACGGGAGAAACAAAATTTACTAGAACACTGGAGAGCTCAAACAGGCATGCGGCAGTCAAGAAGATTCACTGATCCTGAACACATCAAAGTTGATGCTATCCTTATTCTTACCAGAAATATAGCTTCTGAACTTCTTACAGATTATAGGTGTGGTAGAATGTGATTCCTGTCAACTCTGTCATGAGAAAGAAACGACAGAACATATCCTATGCAATTGCCCAACAGTAGCACGACGTAGACTCGACTACCTTGGAAACGGGACCTTAGTCCCAAATCAAATAGGTAAAATTAAGTCACAGCAATTACGAGATTTATAAATAGTCTAGAATTGTTTTAGTTGGGTCTTTAGGCGCACAATAGATGTTTTAGATCGGGGTGCATTCATAGCCTATTATTTAATATTAATATTTAAAATTATGAGTTATACTAAAATTATTTCCTTATTTACTTATGCAGATGTTTAACTAGTATTTAATATCCAAGTACAAGTATAAAAAAACTTATTAAGTTCACTGACTTCTGGCGAATTTAACTTAAATTAGGCATTGATTTTTACAAATTGAATGAGAATGCTAAATATTTTTTTCACTTTATCAGATATTTTTATACAAACGGGAAATGTTTTAGGTTTTATTTTCAAAAAAAACTAACAACAAGGATGATCAAATTATTAGATCAAAGTACTTTTTTTCACAATGGTTAATAGGCAAGTGTATACAAAAACTTAATAATAATCAAAATTAAGAAATGAAGAATAAAGGTATTAAAGCTGTAATAGGAAGAATTTGTAGAAGAAATCAAAATTTACTTCAGTTTGAAGGGCTATATGATGATAACTTATAATTTTCATAAATATTTGCTCATTGACTCAAAAAAAACATTGACTATATAAATTTAAAACAGTAATTGTTAATATTGTGTCAAAAAGTTTTAATTGGAAATTATTACAATGTTTACGAAATTTGCATTATTTTTTTATTGAACAATATCCTTAAAAACAACAAAGTAAGATAATTTTCAAATTCTGTGAATGAACAGAATTTACACGATAAAATGAAAAGCGCCAGCTAACAGCACTTAACAATATAACAGCAGTAATATATAAATAATAAAATTAATTTTTAAACTATTTATATAAGAAAACTGTACACAAATATTTTTTGTACTAGAAATTAAAGTAAATTATCTAAATATCTTTCTGTTATTAAGAAGATGAATTCTAATTGATGTATCAGACCAGTGTAGTTTTGATCTAAAAAAATCTAAATTTCTTAAAGTTTCAAACAACTTCATTGTAATAAAATAAAACTAATCCAAATTTTTAAAATAAAATTTGATTGAACTGCATTTTAACAAATAGGCAAAATATACAAAATTTTTAGAATTTATAACTTATAGCAAATTTTACATTATTTTTCTTATATACATGGTAAACATTTTTCCTTTAATATTATGTTTTTCATCTTTCTTTAAATGTTTTCATATAGAGACGATAAATTCTTAAATTACATCACATATTCTAATATTTGAAAATACATTTTAGAATGTATTTTTTATTTATTTTTTTATTTCATATTACTTATTAAGTATAATATTTCAATATGTACGAGTATTCTTCACTTTTGAAATTTTTATTATTTTGTTTTTATATAATTTGGTTTTAAAATTTTCCAAGCAATTGAAATAACAGAAAATAATATTTTTATTTTCATTTTGAAAAGCAATTTCATCTTGTAGTAATCTAGATACATTGCATTTATTTTCATTCATTTATATTCTTATTTAATGGACTTACAATTTCATAAAATCAACAAAAGGGATTAACAGATTTGTGGTCATTATTATTGTTTTTAAATAAAAATGATAGCCAGTACATTCATCAGCATTGCTAATCATTAAATAAATATAAATATGTTTTTCATATACAAAAAATAGAAAGAGGATACATTTGTTATTCTCATTTAATAATTCATTAGATTCAATATAAATAATATAAATATTTGTAATGTTTAAATCAAATAAATTGGAATTAAGTTATTTATTTAGTATTTTATATTACTTTGATACAATTGTAATCTATGTGGTATTTCCCATGAATAATTCTCTCAGAATTTTTGTGTATTAATTTTTTTTGATTTGCAATAAAATTTTGTGACCAAGCCAATTAAAATATATATTTTTGTTATTATAAATGCAAATATTATTTACCCATATCAAAGCACTTTAAAATATATTTTTGGGGATTATAAAAGTAATAATATTAAAAGTATTAAAAATGTAAATTCCCAATTCAAACATATTTCATATGTAGTAAAATTTACATACAGTAATTATGCACAAAAAGCTTCTTTACATATAGTAATATTGAACGTTGTATAATATTGAAACGTTATATATTTGTTTTGTTAATAACTTTTATCTAATAATAGAGGAACGTGTTAATTTTACATTTTACTTATATTAGTTTAAAAGTTTTTTATAATATACAATATACGCGACAAAATTTAATTAAATGTCACTCATACGCCCTGGTGTTCCAAACCAATTATAAAACATTGTCATGTGGTGGTAGGCCTTAAATATTTTGCTTTAATATTAACATGCAATCATTTTCATTTATATATCATAAATATTTTATACAACATATCAAAGGTAAATAATAATTTAATATGAAACACGAATTTTTTCATTGTTGCATTGTTGAAATAAAAAATTGAATTCAAGTCAGTGCAACCGAAAATAATTTTTAGCTATCAAATGAAATGCAAGTTATTTAGAAAAATGATAAGTTTATTTTGCTATAACAGAGTTATATAAATAATTTGATTTTAAAAAATAGCAGATGATGATATGTAGTTAATAATTAAACAGAAATTTGAGTGTAACAAAAATTTTAAAATTTCCATAACGAATTTAAAAATTTAGTTTGATTTAAAAATTTGCATTTAAAATTCATTTTATTTCAATATTTAATTTAACTTATTGAGTTTCACATATGAGAATTAAATTTAAAAAAATATTTAAAAAATGTATTTATTATGTTGAAGCCAGAAATTTATATGATTTATTTGTTTTTATGAATTTTTATTTGGTAAATGTAATTTTTAAACTTAGAAGTAGACAATCAATAACAAATCACTTAGTACTGTGAATGTTTACCAATAAAAATAATTTTTTTACAAAAATTTAATTAATTCAAAATATTTTTCTTTAAATTCAAAATAAAAGTTTATATATATTGTATATAATGTTTATATATAATTTCAATCAAAAATTTGACGTTAAATTATAACTTATATTTACAAAATATTGGTCATTAGCATAACTTTCTCAGTGTTACATTCCTAGATTAGGTTAAATACACAAGAAAGAATATGTAAAACATGCAACAAATAATGCCTCTACAAAAAGAATAGTTTTGAAATTTAACAATTAAAAATAAAAGTATAAATAATTAATTCAATTATTCTACAACAGGTTTATGATTTCGTTCTAATATAAGCACAGCAAGCAAATTTGTTAATAAAACTTTCACAGAAATAACCAAAACTCCAGAAAATGTGCGAACATAAGAGTCAAGTATGGCTTTGGGTCAGAACGCTGACTCTGAGCTTGAAATTTCGCACGACTCGAGTCTCAAAAAATAATTTATGAATAATTAAATACAAGTATTGTTTCCAAGACCACTGATGATGCGTATTTGGCAATACTCGAAACAGCTGTGAGTTATACAATTTAATTCAAAAAATTAAAATATAAAAATAATTTTTGTTGTTGTAGTTCACTACTATTCGAAAAACCTTTTTATTTCAATATTAGATTAAAACCTCTTATCTGAATATCGTTTAGAATACGAATTTGGTAAAAATTTTAAAAATTGTCTTCATATCAGAATAATGTAAACGAAAGCTTATTCTAGAAATAGTTTACTTAATTTATTATGCTGTACTTACTTACTATACTTTACTGACTTTATTTTGCAAAGAAATAATGAGTTTATGATAAGAAAAGTAAAAGGAAAAAAATTAAAAATATAAGCTTTATTTCTCAACTTTAATGTTTTACTTCAATATTATTTCTTTTTTTTGGAAAAACTATTTTACTTCACATAATCTAAGCATATTGGCCACTTTATTTAACTATATCAATAAGAAAAGATACTTTTATTTGTTTCAAGATAATAAAAATCTTTAAAAATGCAGCAAGAAATGTGAATTAAAAAAGGATACGTAACAAGTACAGTAATTAAAATGATAATTACAGCTATAAAAACACAGCACTGTGAAGATCATATTTTCTACAGTTTACGATGCCATTAATGTCAAGTATTGCATTTTTAAGTTACAAGGATTACCAAAAGGATAATTGCTACAGCTACAGTACGAAAAAAGAAGAAGGGCTAAAGTAAAATAATGATAAGAGTTAAACTCACCAATAAAAATGCATCGTTTTTGCTGCAAGAAAGTGTAAAAGTAACATAAACATTTTATATACATAAAAATATTTTTGATAGAACCCTTTACTATATTTGAAGATTGTTAATCTTCTCTATTGTTACACTTTCAAGAATAGAGAGTATTAATTCTTACCAGTTAATTAAAGTTATTGAAATTTGATACAAAGTTGTTGAAATTTAATTAATATACTTTTATTTTTTATATATGCTATGGGTTCAATTTGATTGATCTACTGTATTATTATATGATAGGTTTTTCATTATTTGAATTTCTGTGATATTAAACTAATCTAATTTATTATAATTAAACGCTGCCTTCGCTTCAAAGACATTGTCCTTGCAATTTGGATTTAAAATCTTTTATAATTTGTATTAATTATCTGCATTTGTTGAGGTAGTAGATCGAAATGTTATATAGTCCACGTCTACAAATCAAAATTTTTGTTTTATATCAATCACGAATGAACTTTAGAAAATAATCACATACATACGCAATTAGTTTTATTATCTATAATTCATATAATCATATGATTTAACAAGGTAGATGCAAATGTTCAATATATTTAGAAATCTTGTGTATGGACAAAAGAAAGATTGTGATAATCTTGATGAAGTATTTTTAGTTTTCTGTTTGTTAACACAATAAATGATTTTGTTCGAAGATGCTATTTTTATTTAACAATAATAATAAATAGATAGTTACGGTCGGTAGCTACCGCGCCAACCCTTCCCCAAGTGACATTTTAAATTCAAATCAACAGAACATATGATAACACCTTCAACTGCCTTGATAGGATGATCACAACTAAGGGTGGGACTGATGGGGACAACTCGGCAGCAAAACAAAAGTCAAGTCCTCATTTGGCATGCTACGCTCTATTTGGAAATAACAACACATCTCTGTAAAAATGAAACTATGCAGATATAATTTCAACACCAAATCAGTTCTCTTTTTTGGATGTGAAACGTGGAAACTCACTACCGTCATCAACACACGCCTAAAATCTTTTTCCAACAAAAGCTTGCGTCAGATTCTCAATAATTGGTCACCAACCAAATACCAAGCTGTGAGTCCCTTTCTTAACAACATCGCTCGTCAAGCACTCAGATAGAGTCTCCAGGGAAGTGGCTGTCGTATTGGGACTCCTGCTAGAACATGGCAAACAACTGTCGATGCCGAATTGCAAACAGCAAATTATTTTCGGAATGACATCAGCCGAGAAGCACGCAATGGAGTTAAAGAACACAAAAGGATGGTGTAAGCCCTATGCTCCACTAGGAGGCGAGGAAAATAGAAGAATGAATAGATATTTTACTTTTACCATTAAGTTATTATAAAAAATCAATATTGTATGTATTTTATATCATATAATTTATATTGTAATATATAAATATAAAAAAATTTTTGTATTTTTATTTATTTATCCTAAAAATTTATAGAAAGTAAAAATAAACAAAAGCTACTAAGTTGTTTTTTTTTTCTTAATTTCTGTTGATCAAAAATTCGATATATCAAAACTTCCATTATTTGAAAGATATGTGCTCTTTCCTTGGAATTCGATTTATAAAAATTCTACTGTATATTAAGGTAAAGTAAAGGTAAAGTGGGTAAAGTTAATTTAGTACAAAACATTAGGATAGCCATTTAAGAATCTATGAGTAGTTTGCTATAGCATCAGTTATTTTTGTTCTTATTATATCATTTTAAAAATGTGTAAATTCTTTGACTAAAGTTTCGTATTTTAACATCAGTTTTAATATTTTAACTAAAGTTTTAATATTTTAACATCATTGAAAATCCCTAATACATTATTTTGTCTACGTCTATGTATTTCGTATGTTGCTGGAACAGATTCGTAGTAATTAACACCTGCTTCACAACTGCGAAACGTTGCAGTTTGATTAAACTAAAAACAGACGAGTTCTCTTGTTTTTATACACATTTGTATTTTTAATTTTATTATTTAGTTTTGTATCTTCCTGATTGAATTTTCACTTCATCAATTCTTTCATTTTTTCACACTGCAAGTGTGCAATTGTAATGAAATGCATTTTAACTCACAAGTAGTGCAAATACCTTCATACCAAAGCAAATTGCAATGCATGAGGCAACTTATTTTAATTGAAATTCTATTTAAATGAAAATGATAAGAATATTCTACTTCACATATCAAAGAAAACAAGAGTTACACACTGAATTCAATTTACTGTATATCTAATATAGAAAAAAATATATAAAATCTATGCTATTAATATTAATGGAACACTCAACCAAGTAATTTTCTAACTTGCCTCTTTTGCTGATTTGCTGCTTTGCTGCCTTTAATAAAAATCAATCATTTTCAATTTAAAGTGGCAACACTTCAGCGCGTTTTCATTACAAATTAATTATGAACATCATTAATTTATCAGCACGATTTCAGTGCACAGCATTTGACAGCACATTAAGATACTTTATTTTCTAGACAAAATGTTAGAAAGTCAGTAAGCAAGAATTTTGTTAGACAAATGAGCTTTCGCGGGGTAGACAAAGGACTTTTAAGGATGGAGGTTGAGATTTCTTTAGTTTTAAAATGTTTGAAGTCAAATATCTTTCATTATTTTGTCTTTTCAATTTGATTAAGTCAAATGTTTTTAATTGCTACGAATTCAATTGCTTTTTCCTTTTCTTTGTAATTAAATGATTTTCATTAAATTATTAATTTGAAAATGTTTTAATATACAATATATAAATAAAATAGGAATACAGCTTGAATGAAGTAGAGTTAATAAAGCTATATATAAATATTTCTTTTCATTTTATATGTATATTGTTAAATTCAGTAAAGCAAAATTTTAATAGCCTTATATTTAATATAATATATTTTTTTTAAATTAAAATAATACGTAAAAGTACATAAATTGAACTATATAATATTTTTCAATTTATTGAAAAGTGTACGAAAATGAAAACCTGACAATGATCATCTAGTTATACTTTTGAAATAATCCTAAATAATTTTTTCATCGGCCGACTTCAAATACTTTTTTAAAATGAAAATAAAGAAATACCACAATATGATTGAATTTCTATGTATATATACTATATAAACTTCATATATAATACAGTATTACAATTCCAAAATTGAGTGTAAATTTAATAAAGTTTATTAAAACTTTGCAAATTCATTTTTGTTTCCGCATTAAAAAATTGCATTCCCTAAAGAAATCAAATACATCATAGGTGCTTTAAATGTTAATAGATCAATGGTTTTCAACTTGTGCCCCTGCCCACAGTATCTGATTATATTATATACAGCGTTTTTCGAAATTAATCTTTTTATTAGACTTTTTGGTTTATTATATTTCACAGATATCAACGCATACAGATTATGTTATATTAAAGGAGTTGGTTTTAAAGTACAATAGTTAGAGCACACACTAAGACTATGCAGCATTAATAATTAAATTAAAAGTAATACACTCAGGAAAATAATTTGATTATTTAACAACATTTTATCTAAATCTCAGATCAAAATATTCTGACTCGACGCATCATGTTGGTTTAATCATACCACATATTGGTTTCTATATCTTCTTCACCACATGAACTAAAATTTTTCTTATAAAATGATCAGGTCAATTTACCTAGTATGTGGTTAGAACATATTTTTCTGACTCTACTTACAGATAAACTCTCTCTTTACAAACAAAAAATGCTCGTTATCACAAATCAGGTACAACACACCAGTCAATGTTACCGTTACCGATAAACAGTACCGTTTACAAAGGAAAAAGTCCGATATAATAAAGTCTGTGTATCTCTCAATAACAATTACTATAACTCAAATTCATGAGTTGAGTATATCGATTGAACATACTCCTTATACAGTCGATCTATCCTCTGGTAACTAATGAATTCTCAATATATTAAATTTTTGTCTTTTACGTTATAAATTGACATCAGTTCTTATACGACATACTAAATATTTTTTCAGTTCGCAGTAATTTTTGGGTTTCGAAACACTGGCTTGAGTAACATAAAACTACTATCCCTATTAACTTTAACTAATTACAACTATAACTAATTAGGATGTGAACTGTTTCCATCGTTAATTAGGAACTCATCATCAAAAAAAAAAATCGTGTAACAAGATTACTATCCCTATTAAGTTTAACTAATTAAGACCTGATTAATTAGACATTGATGTGTGTCCATCGATAATTAGAAACTCATTAACGAAATATATTCAAGGCATTGTTAAGCAGGAATATACTTTCTGTTTTATTAGAAACGTGATCGATATAAAAGATATATAACATTCCCATTATTTTGTTCTTCTGTTCTATGCTACTATATACCAAACCCAAATAGATCAATAGAAATTTTTCTTTTTAATCTTCACAAACATTACATTTACTATCTATTAAAGTACACTCCATGCTTACATTTTATTTTTCCTTATTAATGGACTCAACATTGTTCTTTGAAAGTAACAAAGTACTTCAATTTATTATATTTAATATTGTATCTTACTGCTGTACGAAACATACTAAAAACTTTTTATTAAATTTTGTGTAAATTTTAATTAAACAAATTCTGCACAGTAAGGACAATGTTCGACATTAACTTGCATTTGTCTCTTCACTTTATGCATAAAAAAGTATGTAATTTACTCACTGCTGTCTTCTATCTCAAAAGGTCATATAAATTATATTAAAATTGTATGTGCAACAAACACTTTGCGAATGTTAATTAAATTTTTATTAAAGTTTTATTTAATTTTTTTGTTTTTCGTTTTTTTATTTGCAGTCACATTTGGGCATTGACAATTTTCTGCTGAACAACGACAATGGCCAACAATACTCCTATTATGATACTCAGGACAATTTTAACAGCAATACGAATAACAACCACAACAACAATAACAATAACAACAATGAAAATGCTATTAGGAGCAAAAACAATAACGATATGATTACTGGCAATGTCCTTAAAATGAACTCAACTGAATCTGGCACCCATTCACCATTGTCCATTGACAATATTGATGAAATCAATCAAAGCGCTGAACTGCAATGTCTCCTACAAGAGCACATTGAAACATCAACCTTTGGAAATACAAGCGACTTCTGCTTTACTCAGTTTGATACAATCCTTTGCTGGCCACGCACACCGCGTGGAACGCTTGCTGTTCTACCCTGCTTGGATGAGCTTCAAGGAATTCAATATGACAGTTCACGTAAGTAATTCAAAATGGTATAAAAGGCTGAATGCCCATTCTCTTGGGGTAATAACGTATCAGCACTTCGCTTTTTAATACAGTAAAACTAAAATGACATAACAAAAACTACAACAGACACAACGTCAACAACAGTAGCAAAAAAAAAAAATTGTTAAATCCTGAATAATACTGAACCATTACCAACAAAGGCAGGAGTAATTGGAATGAAAACAAAATAATCGTAAGAGCAAATTGTGCGTACCTTTTTTGTATTGAATCATATTCAGTGCCAGTATTTCATACTTAAATGGGTCTGCCTGTGGACTCAACAAAAACTTTAAAAATTTCAATTACTCAGATTTATTTTTTTATAGATACAAATGACAATCATATCACTGAAGGCAATAAAATACAAGTTCAGCTGCACTTTATAATCCTTTTCGTTGCATTTATTTGCATGAAATATTAATTTTTGATTTTTAAACAATTAAATGAATTTTTATTAAATTATAGCTATTGAAATGTTTAATTGAATCTCGTTAGTACTAATATAACACATTAACTATATAGCCTATAAAATTTACAATAGCTCTTCTTCTTCTTCTAAATGCCTTGTCCGCTTCGAATGTTGACTAGCATAACTGATATTTTTGTTTTGTCCACAGCTTCACAAAAAAGCGATCTTGTACTTTTGCAAAACCACTGTCTTAGATTCTTAATACACGATATCTTTCTTCTTCCCGGGCCGCGTCTTCCAACATCCGTAGCCAATAGCTCTTAATTTCAGTATTTGATTTTGGTATTTCTAGGTTTACCTCTCAGCAAATTATAATCCTTGCTATGAGAAGAAAAATTCTTGATCGCACATAAATTTCGTATTTTAATCTCATTTCTTGTTAGTTACCAAAATTAGCATATACCACAATAGCAAAATAATTAAACTTTAAATATTCTTATATGCAACTTCACATAAATATGAGATATAAAAATCTAACCAAAACTGTTAATCTGTCAATAAAAAGTTAAACGGTTTTAATTTCTTCAATATCGATATTTTTTAAAAATTTAATTAGATTGAAGCAATTAAGTTCGAAATACATTTTTTGCTATTCATAAATTTAAAAAGAAAATACACCATCTTATTCAAAAGCATAGAAGAGCTTTAAAAATTTATCAGCACAAAATATTAGAAAGTCTCTCTCATGTATAAAATGTTTAAAATCAACGACTTCATACAAAATTCACCGTATCACCGTGTCAAAAATGACATGACATTCGACATATGTCGGATTAGATACACAAACACAAAGCGTTATTTAACAACAATGAAATTTTAAGAAAAAAAAAAATAATTTGAGGATGAAAAACAAAGTATAGAAAACAATTGAATGAAGTTGAGAAGATTATTACTGATAAAAATTTAAATTTAAAGTTCAAAATAATTTCTTGAATTTCAACTCAAAGAAATGAAACACCGTAACACTCAAAAAAATACCATTAAGAACTAAGTAAACACTTTAAAGCACTTAATCTAAGTAGACTCGATGAAACTGATATAATTAAAGGATTAAAAAAGAAATATCCATCCTTTTATGAAGAACCCCGTTTTTTTGAACATATTAGAAGTTACTACGGAGGTTGATTGCATAAGGAGACCCGCAAATATAATGTTATCAGATAAAATCAGATGAAGTTATAGAATTATGAAATCCTATGCTATATTATTAAAACACATAGTTTAGGTTTTAGAAAGCTTAAAATCTTCTCTTACGTATTTAATTTTTAAACACGTTTACTTTTCTTAAAGATTTCATTGAAATAAATTTTAAAAAAATACTAAAATAAATAGTGAACGAAATTAAACATTACAGAATTGTAGTGTACTGCTCATGTCCGAAACAAATCAAAAAATGTTTAGTGTTTGTGTTTATAAACCCAACCACAAACAGTACACAAAAAATGAAAGCGACATGTCCGAAACACTAAAATAGTACACTGTTTCCGACATCTCATATTAAATTTTTAATATTCTTGTTGTGTTCTTTTCCTGAAGGTAGTGAACCTTTTAACGATCTTTTCACGAAGGTAGTGTATTTTTAGTGTACTTTTAGTGTATTTTTAGTGTATTTTTAGTGTCTTTTTAGTGTATTTTTAGTGTTTATCGACTAAAACGATTTGGAAATGTTTTAAATGTGCTTTGTTGTTGCTTCGTTTGCATTAGAAGAAGAAAAAAAGTTTGTTTGAATTTGTATTGCATGTATTTTGTTTCTGTTTTATAATAAAGATATTATGTATGCATTTATTGTTACATATTTAACGTTGGGGGATGTATTACACAGATATAATATTTTATTTCGAATGGGTTCATAAGCCCAAACTCTTAACATTTCTTGATATGATTAGAAATTTATTTAGTGTACTGTTCGTGTAGAGTTTTTTAACAAAAATAATAAATAGTACACTATCTGTGGTACCTGAAAATAAATGCCACAATTCCATTTATAATATTCTTAATTCATCTGTTTATTATTCTTAATTCATCTGTTTTGTATTACCAATATGAATATCAATTTTAATTTTTATAAATCAATAGTCGCAGGCCTTTGCAGCTAATACTTTTTTTTTCAAAACAAAATATTTTTTTATACCTATTTACTAAATCTTCTTCTTTTTCTTTATAATAGGATGTATTATAGAATATGTTAAAACAATTGAATTGAATATATTTATGTGAAATTATGACATTTTAAGCCTTGACATCATGGGTGGAAATTAAATCTTGTGATTATGCACCGCGATAAGGAGCGTTTAATAAATACTCAACTTGTGATATTCTACTATCATCAACACGATCATTGTCATATAACTGAATGAAGTAGTTTATCCATTCTATAATAGATATGTTGGTTAAGCTAATGTAGTCATTTATAGGCTTCTTTTGATTCTTTGATTTTTTGCGCGTCGTATAAGTCGTGTTCCAAATCTGAAGTGAAACATTCCCAATGTTGCCTTTTGACAGTAGCGACCTTTTTGTTACCTTTTGCCGCATTTACTCAATTTCTCACTGCCTTGTAGGTGTTGTAAGTTATTTTACCATGTCTATATTGTAAATCAGATCTTCGTTTTTCTTCCGCCAATTCTTTTACTGTATCGCAAAACTACGGCTTGTACAGTGTTCTTTTGAAGTTAGGCTTTATTATTCGCTTTCCCAGAGATTCAGTTGTTGCATATAGTATACTTGGTTCTATTTTATTCCTATATACTAAATGATTATATAAATATTAATAAAATTATATCTTAATCTTCAATTAAAGCGCTTAGCTGTCATTCTTTTAAGTTTGTTTCAAAATTGTTAATTGGTTTAAGAAATAATGCGATGTCTTAGCCAGCAATTAAAGAATGGATAAACCAACCATCTTGCATCTACATTTGGAAAAAAATTATGCATTTATTATTAAATTGGCTTAAGATATTTATTTCTTTATCCCTTTAGGAAATAAATAATTTTCTTGACTTCTGTTTCTTTTATCATATATTACTATTGAATATAAAATGCAAAAAATTTCCTTAAATACAATACGTTTCTTGAAGATTCATAAGAAAACATATATATTTTTTTGTATATTTGTTTGTGTAATGTACAATAGCATAAAATAAAATCAAAATAAAAGCTAATAGAGATGTATTTTACCGTTTATAAGATTTGCAAAGGACAAACACACTTACGAGACATAAAAGAAGCAATAAAATTTCTCCTTTAAGAACTTTCAAATGCGAGCAGGCAACGAGAAGTGCAATTCAAAATAAAAAATTTCTTGTTGTGTTTTATGGGAAATTTTGAAATGCATTTCAAAGGAAAGCAGTGCACTACTTCAACTCTCCGAAGGATGCCATTTCACACCGTACAAATTGGAGAAGTGGTCTTGAAAAAATTAAAGTAAACAATTTAATAAATAAATTTAGGAAATTCTCAAAATATGCATAGAAACCAATACTTGAAATATTTAGGAAAAATGCAATATATTATGTACATAAATATGCATATAAATTTACATATATATATATACATGTATATGTATAACATGTGAAATACTGAATTTTAATAAAAATTGCTTACAATATTTCTAATATAAAAGTGTAATATGTGCTTTTTTTAAACTTGTAAATATTTCATACTTTTCCAAGCATTTATTGCAACAAGACCGCTTTCATTTTACTACTGCTTCAATATCCTTAGTGAAAAGACACCCACTTGGAGAAGGACCTATTGATAAATATTCTCGTGCAAAGCACATAAGTTTTCAGTTTTATTTTTTCGATCTGTGAAATATTGCGGAAAATACTTGAACTTGTGTAATACATTATTAGAGCACGAATACTGAATTTAATTCCTTTTTTTTTGTTGTTACATATAAAAATATTAATAGCAATAGTGTTATAAGATGAATTTCAGTTTAAAAAATTGAAAATAAAAAATGCAATATCGATAAGCAGTTTTAAATAAGGAAATAGAAGTATTCGCTTTCAAGAAAGAAAGCTGTAACGATTTTACGTAATAAGAACAATATAATTTATAATTAATTTATGTTTAATAAATTAATAGTTATTTAATTTTTACTTACAAATACTTTTATGAGTTTTTCATAGAATTTTTAATTATACTTGTTAGTAACACAGACTTAAGATAACAGCATAGATAACTTCACAAATTATTATAAATATATGAAGTTAAGTTATATTAATATGTATGATTATAAATATTAAAAATTATTATTTGAATAAAGTATTAGTGTTGCTGTTAAGCTAGACTTACTTTGTATAGGGACAAAGAAGCTTTATTAAATTTTTAGAAGGGTTTTCGAATAACAAAGAAAGAAATAAAGGACAAACACAAAATTTATTTTTTAATTTTAATTGAAATTTGCTGACCATACAACGCTGTTTCGATATTGCAAGTTACTCTCATCAGTGGTCTTTGGGAATAATCGAATTTTATTTAATAGTTTATAAGTCGTATATAATTTGTATTGGACTGCAAGATTATTCCCAAAGACCACTGATGAAGAGTACTTGGTAATACTCGAAACAGCGTTGTATGGTCAGCCAAACTTCAATAAAATTAAAAATAAATTTTTGTGTTTGTCCTTTATTTCTTTCTTTGTTATTCGAAAACCCTCTAAATTTTAATAAAGCTTCTTTGTCCCCATACAAAGAAAGCGTAGCTTTATAGTAACACTAATACTTTATTCAAATATTAGACTTGTGAAAAGTAAAGAACAATATGTTAAAATATAATATTGTTCAACTTTTCCTAACCGCGAAAGCGGATTTGTAGAATAACATAGCATAGCTTCTTTGTAAAAAGCACCAAAATGGTCGCTTTACATATAGTAAGTAAAACAATATGCATTACAAAATGTCTCTACAAAAAGAGTAGCTTTGAAAAGAAATAAAGAAATAGGCAAAACCCAAAAGTTAAACTTTTAATTCGTTGAACTTGTGTTTCTAAAATAAAGCTGTAGTTTATAAGCTCGTTCTATTTTAAAGCACGGCAAGTGCTTTGGTTGTGTCACTAATTAAATAAAAATAAGTGACAATAAAACCTGGAATTTGAGCATTGAAAGTTTGTGCAGCCTTGGCTTGTTGTGGATAAACACGATTAGTCATCGCTTCTAATTTGACAGGCACGAGTTCTAAGCCTGGCACTTGCAGTCCAAACAAATTGTATACGGACTATAAACTAATTAAATAATATTCGATTATTTCGAAAGACCACTGATGAAGAGTACTTGGCAATACTCGAAGCAGCGTTGTGTGGTCAGCCAAACTTCAATAAAATTAAAATAAATTTTTGTGTTTGTCCTTTATTTCTTTCTTTGTTATTCGAAAAC
>NC_051847.1:56700955-56719450 GCF_002237135.1 Teleopsis dalmanni | reverse complement strand
TTTCATTATTCGTCTTAATAACAGACCTCTTGGATAAGCTTATTATTGATAGTTGTTTTTTTTCTTCAGATGATATTTCAAACACATCTTAAGGTAAGTTATGTTCTATTATTTATTTACCGAGCTTTAACTTAATATATATTTAAAAAATGAATTTTGGTAATAACCAAAGTCCTTATTCTTAAATGAATATGTCTTTATATACTCGTAAAAGAATTTATTGGTACATACTATTATAAATAAAATAGTTTCGTGTCAATTTATTATAATAACAAACGTAATTATATCATTATGCTATGGTCTTTATTATTTTATTAAATAAATACAAATAGATTTCTTGATAGAGAAATTCATTTAAATGCACATACTTCGGTAAAGGTTTTCATAATAAAACAATTGAGCAAATTGTCGTTATGGGTGTACGTGCACTGAATTCTGGGCAGAAAATTGAAAAATATTGTCCTTAAGCATTTCCTGCATAATTTTGACAGGCAATTTACAATAGCCAATCCACAATATCACAGCTCTTGTCAACACCACTCTTCCATACAGTTCCTCGGTGTGTTAAAGTCAACATCTAGTATTAATGTTCCAAACGATATGGTACTACGGGTGTTATGGACGAGTAAAGTACAAAAGATTTTTGAATACAAATTTCTGACTGTAATTTCCTGCGGAGTAAATTATGTGTGCGTTTATTTATGCCAAGTCGTGCTTCACAGTTGCTCGGTTAGTTTGCAGGTTGGCGTCTATTGAGGAATTCTCCATTAAAGTCCTTTGCCTTTTTATCTCATTTGTTTTGTTTGTCTGATTTTCTTGTCATTTTCAGCAAAATTCAACAAGTGTTGACACAGTTTTTCTGTTTACTATGCCCATTTTGTATATTATGAGCATTTGTGAAATATGGGCTATAATAGGAAACTTAAAAGCATATTTACAGACATTGACTTTGTTTTCTATGAAAAATAAAGAAAAAGCATATTTTAACTGCTTGAGCTGTTATTTGTACATATTTTTAAGATTCCTCTCGTTTTAAGTTTATTTATGCTTAAACGATTTAATGGCTGTTATCCTTCTCAGAAGCAACTTAAATCTTTTTGAAGCGAAATATATTTAGACGATTAATATTTGAATTGAATTTAGCTAGAATTTTATTATCACATTAATGTTTCTGAAACTTTGTGTTTTTAAAAAGCCTACAATATTTACTGCTTAAGCCATTAAGGGTTAAGGGTTCTCAGTGTATCATTTTTGTGAAATAATTCAATAATTGTACACTCAGAAAAATATACTCTAAATACTCATATACTCACATACAAATTAAAATGTCTTGATCGTTTTATTAGAAAAATTTCGGCTCATGTGGTAAAGAATGATGGTATGAAAATCAACATGTGGTGTGGTTGAACCAACCATACCATGATGTGTTGAGTAAAAATATTTTGAAAAAAAAAATAAAAAATAAAATATTTTAGTAAAATAGTAAATATGGTAGTAAAAATATTTGACCTGAGGTTTAGTTAAATTTCGGTTAAATTAACCAAATTATTTTTCTGAGTGTATGTATAAAAATGCTATGAATGTGTTATTGCTTGTATATTAAGTATGATTTTAAGAAAATATCCATAGTTTAGTTTTTAAAGATTACCAAGACAACTATATAGCAGAGAGATAGGCAAGCAATGGTGTCATCATGAACTATATCAGATATAATCTAGTTATCAAATATACGTATGCACCAATCAGTGCCTACATTTAGGAAAATATGCTCTAACCACAGACTAGTTAAATAGACCTGATCAATTTGTTAAAAACACTTTAGCTCATGTGATAAAAAATATATAAAAAAGCAACTGTGGTTTGATTCAATCAAACCACAGTTGCTCTAACTACATACTTTCAATCAACATGATGTGTCCAGTAAGAATTTTTTGAACCGAGATTTAGTTAAAATCTGTTTAAACCGAATTATTTTTCTGAGTGTATTCCTGATTTGAGCCGTTTCCTTTGAACGTGGTGTAAGTCCATTTTGACAAAAAATTAGTTAATGTTAAAAATGAATACAATTTACTATGGATTTCTTATTTTTATTATTTACCAAAAATTTAAAATTTTTATTGTTTATATTATTACAAATTTTAGTTATAAATTAAATAAATAATAAAAAATAAATAATTTAAATAAATAAATTTAAATAAATAAATTAATGAAGTTATAAATATAATTGCTTTGAAAATGATATATACTATATTCCTAAAGACTATCATACTATCAAATTTTATTATTTATTTTGAATAATATAAAATTTTAATTTATCTACTGATTTTTAATGTCGCGTCTCAAAAAAAAAAACAAAGAAACTATTTATAAGTTAGAAAGGTCGAACAGTAATGAAGAAACAACAACAAAATTTTTAATTAATTTATTGAAATTTTGTTGACCATACAACACTGTTTCGAGTATTTCCAAATAATATCATCAGTGATCTTAGGTAATAATAACTTGTTTAGTTTATTTAATAATACATACTATAATGTAAAAAAGAAGAGTATATAAAGTACTTTAACTCAAGAAAAACTGGTATGCGTCACTAAAGAATAAGTTTTGTTTTAAATGACATTGTTTATAAAAAATTCACATTACCATTATTAAAGTGGAAATTTTTATTTCTTTAATATTCACTCGACAGCTTTCTTTAGCAGAAATTGTTATATGTTACTAACGTCAAAATGCTTTTAGTGAATTTTTAATACTCATGGTACGATGCAACTGACGTACTCATATGCATTGCCAATATCAATATGCAATTTATTTGCATACCGTTTTTGCGAGCAACAGACAAGTATATAGTCAAACCGACAAATAAATAAAAGTTCTTACAGTTGATAAGTGCATACATGGTGTGACATTTAATAGATGCCACACACTCATCACATTAAAATCTATTTATTTGCCAAGTACAGATGGAAGCGACAGCATTGATGGTATTCCAAATATGTAAAATCAATTTTTAAATACATTAAATTGTATTTAAGAAATATTTTAAGGAATTAAGAAATTTTAGGAAGCTGATTTAGTTAGAAAGTGAAAATGTTTAAAATGCAATTACACTCTTAAATTAATTTAGATTTGGATTTCTACTATTACTTGATAGTCTAACAATCATTAACTTCTAAAAAGACAATTAAAAAAACAGTCTTCTTCATAAGTTTACGATTTGATATTTCTACACTTTTTAAGATTATTATTTAAATTTAAATTTGACCTCAAAATAAGCTTCAGTTCCATTTATTTCTTGCTAAGAGGCGGTGTCAGAGTATAGATAGCTTGTAATTGTTGGGATTCGAAGAATACAATGGACAGAATTGCAATTGTGATCGACTTTTAACAAGACACATTCTTCTAGTAAAAGAGTACCTTTTTGTTTTTTAATTGGGATCATTTTCGCACAATTTATTTTTTTTTATACTCACAAATATTTTTTCATTTTTTAAGGTTATCGATTAATAAAATACCTTACGATTCCTATTGAAAGACATTTAGTTTTCTACAAACGCAATTTTGATTTTTTCATTGTTTTGAAAAAAAAATTTCAATAAAATCAATGAAAATATCTAAATGTTACGAAAATGTATCACGTTTGAAAATTCCCATTCTCTAATCAACTTTACTTCATGTTCGTCTAATTATAGTTATCTTTTTATTGGCTTACGATATATTAGAGATCAATTTTTTTTCTCTACACATATGTGTAAAACATTTTATTTTAAACTTTATACTGTTCCTCAGTAGTTTAAATGAATCTGAATCACTTCTCGACATACTCTTTATGTGATTTATATATATAACCTAGATCAATAAATACTTAATTTTGTAGTTCCTATGTATTTCCTATACTTATCCTTTACTGTATCGAAATACCAAATGGAATTGATTCGATAAAAGTTTCGTTTATTAAATATTACATATATTGTATTTGTGAATCAAGAACAAGATTAATATTATTTGTGATAGATAATTGACTGATTGTTCAACAGTTGTTACAATCAGATGTATTTTAATTCATAGACATTTTGATTCGAATAATTTCACTCTAAATGTCTAACACGATATTTTATTTTTGAGGTATTTTAGTTCTTAGATATTTTGACCCGAAGACTTTCACTTTAACAGTCTAACACGATATCCTGTTTTTAGGTATTGTAGTATCTGAAGATACTAAATTTGATCTGAAGACTTTCACTCTAAATGTCTAGTACGATATATTTTACTCGTATGGTGACAGATATACAGCATTTTTAAGAAGTACTTTATAAATATTTCTTTCTAATTATTCACAGATTCACAGAATTTTGTTATTGTTGGAACTACTGGTTCAGAAAGTGTTGTTTTGTTCTTAAATACTTAGAATCAATATTTATATTTATAATAATTTATGTATATCTAATAACATATGCACATATATATAGAATAATTTTTAACAATCTTCAAATAAACACTTTAAAATTGTTCTGAAACCATTGCTGAGTTATTTTAATACTAGAAAAATAATACGTTAAATATAACAATTCATTTTTCAAGCTTATATAGTTTTGCGTTAAGGATTTTCCTTACACTAGTAGTAACCTGTTCTTTATCAGAGTGTTTGGTTATTTTTTAATATAATAACTAGGTTATCACAAGTACTTTACCGACAAATAAAAAAGCGATTAAAGTTTATTATAATAAATCATTTGCAATGACTAATAAAACACATTTTCATCTTATTAAAAGATTAATGGAAAGTATGACAATAACATAAAAAGAAATTTTATGTGAGAACATATAAAGCAAATGAAATTTAATCTACTTTTTAAATGCATATATAAAACGTAATGGAAAAAATTTCCTAAAGGCATTTAAACAAAAGCAGTTGGCAATACAGCAATTTACCTTAAAGTATTGCATGGTGAAATGCAATTCAAAAAAGATGCACAAGATATATACGTTGGAGTTTCTAATATATTTTTTAAATTACTGTATTCATAATAATGACTGATAATTAAAAAAAAAACATATAATTTTATCATATAAAAAAATATTTTGAATACCTTGTATGTTTGTGTATAATATAAATGTATGTATATATCAACGGAATATTAAATGCAAACTCATCAACAACTTGCATAAAATTAAAATAAAAATAAATCGATATAAGAAAAACAAACTTTTTAGTAAATATTTTAATACCTTTTCGACACAGTTAAAATATTTTTAGAGTATTAAAACAATATTACTTGAAACATAATAAATTTTAAAAAATGTTAATATATTCTGAAGCAATTACTGAAAAATACAACAGTATGTGTGAATATTGAACATAAATTTCGAAATACCTTTTACACACACGTATGCATATGCATATTAAGGATTTCATGTGAACTTTTTTTTACACATATTTGCCGTCAAATTTAAATTTTGTTAAGTTGAGAAAAACAGCAATTTAAAACGCGATTCAAGATTTAAATATTTTTACATTATAATATTTTTACGTATATATGTCTACAGATATCGTTTTCAATTTCCGTTACTACTTACAAGCCGAACACGAATTTTCAATGACTGCCGCTACTAACACATTTACACGTACATTTAGTTACATCAATGAATAAGCAAAATACCAACAACAATTTCTTGATTCATTAAAGGCAGGCGTCAAAATAATGCTGAATGTAACTAAAAAGACAAAGTAGAAGTGCTGCCAGAGTAACGAAACAAACAACTTTTAACAAATGTGTTGACGGTGTTCACGTTAAGACACTTTCCTTTAAGGTAATATCATTTTATACACCCATGTACATATATATGTATATTTCGTTACAAATATACTGTATATGTATGTATAACATTGTGTTAAATAACAATAACTTCATTGTTGTTGTTTTGTTACTATTCCTGTTATTTTCTTTTAGATGCTCTGGTTTCGTCGGTATGGTACTTCGTATGCAGATCAAGGCAATCACCGTCAGATTTGATGATGTTATTAGTATTATTGTTGTTGTTGTTGTTATTGTTGATGCTATTATGGTAGTAGAGGGTTTTGTTATTGTTTAGGTATATTGAAGTTAATGCTGCTTGACAATATTTTTCAAGCTTTTAATGAGTACACGCGGCAACCAAACAACAACAAGAACACCAACCACATTGTACGCAATAATCGCAGCAATCAAGTGAAGTACTTAGCAATGAAAAGGTAGCACATTTACCTTTCGTATTTTTTTTTTGTTTTTTTTTTGTTAAATATAAATTATAGTTAAAATCTGCTCCATTTAAAGGATTTTGCATATATTAAAAAGTGGATTTGCTTATATTGCTCAAATTTCCAGTGCTTATGTACTTATTTTTTTAAATTAGGTAACATCGTGACTAATTAAATGTTTTGCTGAATACTGGGGTGAATTTAATTAAAACCATGGTGAAAACTTAGCATGTTTCTACAGTTGAAAAGAAGTCATTTTAATCTTCGTCTGGTTATTTATCTTTAATATTGAGCTTTCCATAATTCTTTTCATTAAAAGAATTTAACATTAATATTATGGATCATATATTTTGTAACACTAAATTTTGTTTTTTTTTTTTTTTCAACTGTTTTAGATTAATTTAAGTCTGTTGAGTTAAAATCTAAAACCCAGTTTTTCTTCTAACTGGGTTGCTGAACTCAGATATCTGATACTCTGGAAATAACGGGTTAGAGTTAATACAATATTTTTACTGCAAGAGATATGAATTTCGTGTCTTTAGTTAGCTTGCTACGAATAAATAGATTAACATTATTGCTTTAGAGAATCTTCTTTAAGTTTTAGTACTCACCTATTAAAAAGTTATTATACAAATATTTCGTAAAATGTTTTTTATTCTATAGGTGGATTAAAAACCCCATTTTTAAAGGGAAAGGAAGAAATTTCAGGAAAGGATGTTTAATACAAAAACGTTCATTCATTTATAGCGTAACAAGTTTACTGAAAACACAATATTTGTGTTTTGTTTTTTAAAATTAAATCCAATTTTATTTATTTACTCTACAAATTGCAGAATTTTTTATTTCAAACTATAAGTTCGTCTTTCTAATAATGCTATCTAATTAGTAAAGACACGGATTTATATTGACTTAAAATACTTTACACTCAGTATCGAATTCTTTACTAGTGTAGTAAAATATTAATTTATAGTTAAAAGTATATTTAATGTTTTTTAGAATTTTTCAGAAACATTTTCTTACACATAAATCTTTGCTCCTTTGATGCGTATTCCCATTATTATCAATCTGATATCCTTCGCTATCTATAGAATTGTCTTTAAGTTATAATGAGGTAAAAAAGTCACAGCGTAAAGTCGTAACTTCACTCTAATATCTGAAAAAAAAATATATTTCAGAGACAAATATCTTTTGTTACTCATTCTTATGAATAATAAAAATAAAGGATATATAACATTCATACAGCACAGTTTTGGTAAAATAAATTTTACACAAAATACCATCAAATGTTACTTAAGTTTTATTCAACCATGTTTAATAAGTTCTGCCATTATTGAGGAGTCGTTCCATTAATTTTTTTTTTTAAATTTTGGATTGCTTTTTTTACATCCTAAAACTCTTTATAAACATTTTTTTGGAGAAGTTTTTAAGTTTTTCAAATTTTGTGCTATTGGTTTAATATTCACTTTATAAGTTTTATTTATTTTTGGACATGAGTTTTTTTTGAGTACTTCTTTCTGATTGGTATTTTCAACACATTATTGTACATATTGTACAGAAAAATTTCAAACACCAGTTTGAAGCATCAATTTCTTACCAGTATTTTTTAGAAACCTATTCTAACTTGTCATATGCTCACAGTATGTATAAAATAGGTATTCTACCTGATTTTCATTATTTTATACTACCATATATCTCTCTCTTACTCTATGATTGTTTATCTATTCATATTTTACAAACTAATTGAATTTCTAAACAAAATTAATTCAATGAGAAGTAAAAACTTGTCTTACATCAACTAAAAACAAATACCAGCCTTACTGAGGCTGATATGGTTATATATAACATTTTCAAGTAAATTAATTTTACCACTGAAATATTCCTATTGTTTTATATTTGTTGCCAATTTAATTCAATCAAAACATCCTCAAGCTCACAGAGCAAGGCAGACTAATAACATATCACATCAAAATTTGTAACAAAAAATGTAAATACTGCCGAATATCCCCAGAATCTACCATAAATGGGCGGAAACTGTGATCGGTTATATCCTTTCTGCTGCCAGATTTCTATAATGTAACCACTCTGTATTGCAGCATGTGTTGTGATTTCTTGTTTATGGATAAACTAATTGTGTATTGTTGTGTTTATATTAAGAGTGAAATATTTTAGTGCCATAAAAACCACAAACCCAGATATCGAATTTTATTGCAATTTTATGGAAAATGAAGTTTTCCTTATTCTGGTTTTAGTCAAACCGGCTTTAGGGCGATATTTGTAATTGAATTTATAAGTTAACTTTGCTTGATTCATAGTTATTCTGGAAGTACAATGCCAAATTTCAATTTTAAACTAATTTGAAATCTTATATATAGACTAAAGGATATGTGCTTTGCAAACAAAATCGCATTTATTGACACAATTAGAAAGCTTATTATAAGCTTGTTTTCATAAAAATATTTATATAAAATTTTAGAAATAAAGGGACTTGATTTATATATATTTTTTATTATTTGAAAAACCTTAAGCAATTTTATTATATTTTAAGGCATGAAAAAATATTTAAGTTTAAAACAATTATCATGTGAACATTCTGTATTCTTGTAGCTGATTAAAACAAAAGCCTCATAGTGAACAATTCTATTAAAGCCATCAACGAGAGCCAAAAACTTAAAAGTAGTATCATTTAAGTATGGTATAGTTGAGATACATGCAACCACTTCAGTTAAAGTTCAGATGAGTACACAAACATCGTTCAACTATTACCGAAACAAGTTGCAAACTATTCGACACTTTAATAGCTGTTTTGGAGTCATGGGAAGCTGAGATTGCGTGGTCCTTTGGCATGTGTAGAAAAACTTTCAAACCAAAACAAAAAATGAAAAAAAGAAACCATAAAATTAAAAACTTTGTGCAAAAACTAAGAATAAACTGCACTTCAATTAACACTTTCGTTTCAAAATTCTTTGTTAAAACCCAGGAGGAAAGTTTGTTGCTCCAAATAAATACTCAACTTCTCTGCTTTACTTTTTTCTATTTTAATTTTGTCAATTTTAACCTTTCGATTACTGTAGTCTGCAGTATAAATGCGGCAGTCTTGAATGAAGAACACAGTAGGTGTCTATTAGAACTTAAAATTGTTATCGAATTAAATACATTATATTGCTAAACAAAATATTGTTTATTGTTCTACCATATAATAGCATAACATGCTTAAATAGACTACTAGAAATTTGGTTATTAGTAAAATAATGCCTCCGATTGATATATTCGTAGAAGTATTTTATTAGGTGCAAGCAAAACTGTCAAATCTTATCCTTACAACTTATTTTACATAGTCGAGATTAAATTTCCAAAATTTAGGGAAATGTTGGTTAACACTGGCAATTACAGGCTTTCTTATGATAAGCATAAGTAAAACATCCATCTATGTTCTTTATTAGAGTACAGTGATTGTCAGAAAATGGATCTTGTACCCTTACTTTGCTTTCATTAGATCGAATAATATCGAGAGTCTCAAATCAAAACATATTGTTATGTATATCAATATCCTTAATTTGACCAGTTTATCAGGAGGCTTTCACCAGTCCTGGCACAATAGATCCTAAAAGTAGCTGTTTACCTTTTTTCTAATAATAATAATAATCAGAATAAGTACAGTGGTTCTGCATTATCGATATTTTTCGCTGTTTAAATTCTATTGCAAAACTTTTTACATGGAGATTTGTTCTGATTTATTAAACTTCTAATCAATATCTCTCGTCTTCACTTCCAATAGAAATGAAGATCTCTAAATAAACTTGTACTCTAAGTTTATTCCTATATGGTGTATTGAAAGCCGTTTAATAAATACCGTTTTAAGTTTCATCTTACTGATGACAAATTCCATCTACTCTAGTCGGTCAGCCATTTAAAAAGCTAATAAAATTTTGCAACTAGTGTCGCAGATCGATAATATTGCTTACGCTGTCAGGAAATAGCGGAGGCACTACATATCAACGAAATGACAGTTGGAGTTGGTTCCTTCATGACAATGCCAAACCAAACACAATTTTGATGGTTTGAAAAAATTCGAACAAAATTGATTGAGAAGTTTTAATATATCCACAGCATACACAGGACCTCAAACCGTCTAACTACCATATGTATTTGGTTTCTGCATATTGTCCTATTAATAAAAAATTGGATTGAATTACAAAAATTGAATTAAGCTACGTAAAAACTTCAAGAGGTCATACATAATAATGGTCAATATGTACTTTACGAGAATTGATTTTTAATAAAAAATACGATTTACACTAAACAACCCAGTATTTTGAATTAGACGATCTTTTATGAAATTCGTATCTTGTTTTTCCTAATACCATACATTTGTTATTCATTCTCAGTCTAGAAAGTACCAGCATTATCTGAATACAAAGCAATGCCAATCCATTACTAGTAAATCCTTTTTTTTAACATTTTTAAATCGATTTCCGTGTGTTTAACATTAAATAATAAAGTATAAACTGAATCTAAATAGTATTATATTTTCCAAAAAAATAAAAAAAATAAAATGTGTTATTTAATTGTTATATTTATATAGTATTTAGAAATATATTTCTAATATTTAAGTTGAAATATATAAACTAACAGAAGCAGATATTACTAACCTAACAGTTTTTGAAAAAAATGTTTGACCTTCTGAGACAAAATAATGGAATGTATTGGATAAGATATATGAAGTGTGTCTGTTGATAAAGACAGAGCGTTGAAATTGTTCGATGCTGTGAAAGCACTAGTGTGTGCTCTCTCAATTGCGCTCTCTCAAATCAAATGCAACATATATTCCATACGTAGTGTTTTTTTGAGCATATTTTCTTTTTAGAAAGAAGAAGGAAAAGCCTTTGATCGTACAATAAGTTAGTCTTTATTTCATCTTTGAATGCAAGAATACTCTTACCAAAGAGCAAGATAAGGGAATGACGATGTAGAAAAATGAATCTTATAGAGAACCGCCGTCAGAAATTGGGAAAAAAGAGCAAAAAATCAGTAAAATGAAAGGATGAATGATAATGATGACAGTTTCGTTAAAACTGTGAATTTCTCTTCATTATCGTAATCTATTCCAAATCATTTCCTTCATTACTAATGAAAATATTAACAAAATTAATATTGGTTTTCAATTAATTTCAGTATATATTTACTTAAAATTGTCTATATTGTTTGACAAAATAACATTCCACCTAATGTCTAGAATTTATTTGAGTGAATTTTAAAAAACAAAACCTGACATTTGCTCATATCTTAAACATAGACTGATTGATATATTTTGGATTTTTTTTTAAATACAAAAAAAATTTTATAGACATAATGAGCTTACTTAAATATTCATTCAGAGTATCATCCTTGACGGGGATTACAGTTTTTGCAGACAATTTACATTAATATCATTTAGTTAACATTTTTCACTATGTTGTCATTTGTTTAAGTCAAATATCTCTATTGGATACAAAAGTTTAATAAAGAATAAAGATATAAATGTAGTATTATTAAAGATTTACTTAACTCAATTTCCAGTCAAGTTTTTTTATATTTGTATTGATTTTTATTGATACAAGAATCTGTCTGCGTCTCATTTCAGGGGTCAAACAAGGTGATTTACTGACCCATATGTTTCCTTTATGGATTTGGCTCCTATAATATGATAAACTTTTTACTTTGAATTCTGTGTATTTAAATTCAATATAATATATATGAAAAAACTATTTCAAATTATATTAAGATATTTTGTTTGGAAGAGAAAGTTAAAGTATAAATTCTGTTGGGTTATGAACTTTGCTCTACAAATTCTAACACCAAAGTTTTCCAATTTCCAGGACGAATTTGTTACTTGAATGTGTGCATAGATTCTAAAGAAACTATTAAAATAAATTTATTTCGTAAAATCTAACAAGATTTTGTTACTTTAAATTCCATAATGATTATTTTGTATCTAAAATACTTGAAATACTACCAAAGTTTATTCGTCACATATGTATTCCGGTAAAGTTTTTTAAGATGAAATTAGTAGATATAGAGTAGAGCTAAAAGTAGATATATTTAAGTTATATTTTCTGGAAAATATGTTCACGTAATGCTTAAAAATGTTCTTATAAATTTTCGGAACAAATATTAAAAGGTTAGTTGAGATAAAAAAATTTGTCACGTTTTTGAAAAACCACTTTATTTCGAGAATGTTAAAAGCTTTTTGGATTCACGTTGACATATATTTTAGAAAAATTTTATTTTTATAATAAATGTGCAACTATGAACACTGTAGCGTTTTTAATATGTATTTTTCTATTTTCTTTTTAAGTCCGTGTAAAAAGAGGTACAGAGTTTGACAATCAACCTACAAGTTTCTTAGAAAAATTGTTTGATATAAAAATATTAATTAATTAAATATTTATATATTTGGCAATATTTTTGAATGGAATATTAGATTATTCATAAATAATAAAATTTATAAATCCTTACCAATTTATTAATTTTAAAATTTTTGAAATCTAAATTAATAGATATCTACTAATTATTTAAATATATATATTAATATAGATATTTATTGATTTAATCTATTTGTTTTAACCTATTTGATTTAACCTATTTAACCTATTTACTGTTTGTTCATATTGGTTTATGTTAGCAAAATAAATATTTGAATAGTTTTTTTATAATTGAGAACATATGGTACAATATATTTGCACTTTTAATTGCTTTTCATTATACTTATTCAATTTAATAGAAAACTTGATTGAATTAAAAAATATTCAAAAATAATTAAAAAATAAATTAACTAAAGTTTTTGTTGTTATCTTTTCATTTCTATACGAACCTATACGATTTTGTCAAAATTTGCCAGATACCAACTTAAAAAGCAGTTCACTTTTTATATTTACTGACAAAATAAAATAAAATATCTATTTTCGTAAAATTTTGAAATATCTACACTTTAAAAGATTTTGTTAGCACAAAATTGACCATTTCTGACACGTCAACTTATCTGAGTGCATCCTACGCCAACGTGACAGAAAGCATCTGTGCTGTGTAGGAGTGCGGGTACATATAAAAAAAAAACATCTTAAAAAGGCTTCAAAATACATCCAACTGATAAACGCCTTTCAGTTGCTGTTTACTTATTTGAATTATTGTGAACGAAACCCACATTTCACACTACCGAGCTGTCTATGACCCTGAACTTTAGTTCTGTTTGTCTGCTATATTTACTATAAAGATTAATGTTTTATTACGCTTACATATGAGAAGCAGATTTTATCATATAGTATTTATAGTGAACTGAAGTTGTAAAAAAAATGTTCATCATAAAATATTCGAATATAAATATTTTTGATAAATGATATGAAAGAGTTGCGATTTTATTTGTTAAGCACTTTTGCTGCACTTTGCGCAGAACATCCTTTTTGAATTATTATGCCAAAGCAGTATTATGAAGTGACATAAGATGATACTTCATGACATTTACCATCGTGTTATACAAACATATTACATAGAATATGTGTATAAATTCAGAAAAATTATTTAAAAAAACAAAACATACTTATATTACAAAAAGGATATCTTTCTGAAAACATTGTAAGTTATTTAAAATATGAACCGAAATTCTGCAAAGCAATCACAATGAGAAAAACCGCTTCCATTTTTCAGACATAGATTCATGCACCCAAAATACCAAAATATGGAATATTTCTAATTTCTAAAATCTTTAGCAAACTCTTCTTTCCAATCAAAGTTGGTCTGGAAATGCTTTCAACTTCTCAATACTTTAGCATCGAGTGACTATGTTACTCTTAAGTGGGTACCGTGACATGAAGGGCATGAGGGCAATGAAATAGCAGACTCCCTAGCAAAGAAGAATGCAAGTACTTCATTCATTGGTTATTTCATTTAAAATAACACAATAGCTTCACAAATAACTTATTATGTGAACGGGAGAAACAAAATTTACTAGAACACTGGAGAGCTCAAACAGGCATGCGGCAGTCAAGAAGATTCACTGATCCTGAACACATCAAAGTTGATGCTATCCTTATTCTTACCAGAAATATAGCTTCTGAACTTCTTACAGATTATAGGTGTGGTAGAATGTGATTCCTGTCAACTCTGTCATGAGAAAGAAACGACAGAACATATCCTATGCAATTGCCCAACAGTAGCAAGACGTAGACTCGACTACCTTGGAAACGGGACCTTATTCCCAAATCAAATAGGTAAAATTAAGTCACAGCAATTACGAGATTTATAAATAGTCTAGAATTGTTTTAGTTGGGTCTTTAGGCGCACAATAGATGTTTTAGATCGGGGTGCATTCATAGCCTATTATTTAATATTAATATTTAAAATTATGAGTTATACTAAAATTATTTCCTTATTTACTTATGCAGATGTTTAACTAGTATTTAATATCCAAGTACAAGTATAAAAAAACTTATTAAGTTCACTGACTTCTGGCGAATTTAACTTAAATTAGGCATTGATTTTTACAAATTGAATGAGAATGCTAAATATTTTTTTCACTTTATCAGATATTTTTATACAAACGGGAAATGTTTTAGGTTTTATTTTCAAAAAAAACTAACAACAAGGATGATCAAATTATTAGATCAAAGTACTTTTTTTCACAATGGTTAATAGGCAAGTGTATACAAAAACTTAATAATAATCAAAATTAAGAAATGAAGAATAAAGGTATTAAAGCTGTAATAGGAAGAATTTGTAGAAGAAATCAAAATTTACTTCAGTTTGAAGGGCTATATGATGATAACTTATAATTTTCATAAATATTTGCTCATTGACTCAAAAAAAACATTGACTATATAAATTTAAAACAGTAATTGTTAATATTGTGTCAAAAAGTTTTAATTGGAAATTATTACAATGTTTACGAAATTTGCATTATTTTTTTATTGAACAATATCCTTAAAAACAACAAAGTAAGATAATTTTCAAATTCTGTGAATGAACAGAATTTACACGATAAAATGAAAAGCGCCAGCTAACAGCACTTAACAATATAACAGCAGTAATATATAAATAATAAAATTAATTTTTAAACTATTTATATAAGAAAACTGTACACAAATATTTTTTGTACTAGAAATTAAAGTAAATTATCTAAATATCTTTCTGTTATTAAGAAGATGAATTCTAATTGATGTATCAGACCAGTGTAGTTTAGATCTAAAAAAATCTAAATTTCTTAAAGTTTCAAACAACTTCATTGTAATAAAATAAAACTAATCCAAATTTTTAAAATAAAATTTGATTGAACTGCATTTTAACAAATAGGCAAAATATACAAAATTTTTAGAATTTATAACTTATAGCAAATTTTACATTATTTTTCTTATATACATGGTAAACATTTTTCCTTTAATATTATGTTTTTCATCTTTCTTTAAATGTTTTCATATAGAGACGATAAATTCTTAAATTACATCACATTTTCTGATATTTGAAAATACATTTTAGAATGTATTTTTTATTCATTTTATTATTTCATATTACTTATTAAGTATAATATTTCAATATGTACGAGTACTCTTCACTTTTGAAATTTTTATTATTTTGTTTTTATATAATTTGGTTTTAAAATTTTCCAAGCAATTGAAATAACAGAAAATAATATTTTTATTTTCATTTTGAAAAGCAATTTCATCTTGTAGCAATCTAGATACATTGCATTTATTTTCATACATTTATATTCTTATTTAATGGACTTACAATTTCATAAAATCAACAAAAGGGATTAACAGATTTGTGGTCATTATTATTGTTTTTAAATAAAAATGATAACCAGTACATTCATCAGCATTGTTAATCATTAAATAAATATAAATATGTTTTTTATATACAAAAAATAGAAAGAGGATACATTTGTTATTCTCATTTAATAATTCATTAGATTCAATATAAATAATATAAATATTTGTAATATTTAAATCAAATAAATTGGAATTAAGTTATTTATTTAGTATTTTATATTACTTTGATACAATTGTAAGCTATGTGGTATTTCCCATGAATAATTCTCTCAGAATTTTTGTGTATTAATTTTTTTTGATTTGCAATAAAATTTTGTGACCAAGCCAATTAAAATATATATTTTAGTGATTATAAATGCAAATATTATTTACCCATATCAAAGCACTTTAAAATATATTTTTGGGGATTATAAAAGTAATAATATTAAAATTATGAAAAATGTAAATTCCCAATTCAAACATATTTCATATGTACTAAAATTTACATACAGTAATTATGCACAAAAAGCTTCTTTACATATAATAATATTGAACGTTGTATAATATTGAAACGTAATATATTTGTTTTGTTAATAACTTTTATCTAATAATAGAGGAACGTGTTAATTTTACATTTTACTTATATTAGTTTAAAAGTTTTTTATAATTTACAATATACGCGACAAAATTTAATTAAATATCACGCATACGCCCTGGTGTTCCAAACCAATTATAAAATATTGTCATGTGGTGGTAGGCCTTAAATATTTTGCTTTAATATTAACATGCAATCATTTTCATTTATATATCATAAATATTTTATACAACATATCAAAGGTAAATAATAATTTAATATGAAAAACGAATTTTTTCATTGTTGCATTGTTGAAATAAAAAATTGAATTCAAGTCAGTGCAACCGAAAATAATTTTTAGCTATCAAATGAAATGCAAGTTATTTAGAAAAATGATAAGTTTATTTTGCTATAACAGAGTTATATAAATAATTTGATTTTAAAAAATAGCAGATGATGATATGTAGTTAATAATTAAACAGAAATTTGAGTGTAACAAAAATTTTAAAATTTCCATAACGAATTTAAAAATTTAGTTTGATTTAAAAATTTGCATTTAAAATTCATTTTATTTCAATATTTAATTTAACTTATTGAGTTTCACATATGAGAATTAAATTTAAAAAAATATTTAAAAAATGTATTTATTATGTTGAAGCCAGAAATTTATATGATTTATTTGTTTTTATGAATTTTTATTTGGTAAATGTAATTTTTAAACTTAGAAGTAGACAATCAATAACAAATCACTTAGTACTGTGAATGTTTACCAATAAAAATAATTTTTTTACAAAAATTTAATTAATTCAAAATATTTTTCTTTAAATTCAAAATAAAAGTTTATATATATTGTATATAATGTTTATATATAATTTCAATCAAAAATTTGACGTTAAATTATAACTTATATTTACAAAATATTGGTCATTAGCATAACTTTCTCAGTGTTACATTCCTAGATTAGGTTAAATACACAAGAAAGAATATGTAAAACATGCAACAAATAATGCCTCTACAAAAAGAATAGTTTTGAAATTTAACAATTAAAAATAAAAGTATAAATAATTAATTCAATTATTCTACAACAGGTTTATGATTTCGTTCTAATATAAGCACAGCAAGCAAATTTGTTAATAAAACTTTCACAGAAATAACCAAAACTCCAGAAAATGTGCGAACATAAGAGTCAAGTATGGCTTTGGGTCAGAACGCTGACTCTGAGCTTGAAATTTCGCACGACTCGAGTCTCAAAAAATAATTTATGAATAATTAAATACAAGTATTGTTTCCAAGACCACTGATGATGCGTATTTGGCAATACTCGAAACAGCTGTGAGTTATACAATTTAATTCAAAAAATTAAAATATAAAAATAATTTTTGTTGTTGTAGTTCACTACTATTCGAAAAACCTTTTTATTTCAATATTAGATTAAAACCTCTTATCTGAATATCGTTTAGAATACGAATTTGGTAAAAATTTTAAAAATTGTCTTCATATCAGAATAATGTAAACGAAAGCTTATTCTAGAAATAGTTTACTTAATTTATTATGCTGTACTTACTTACTATACTTTACTGACTTTATTTTGCAAAGAAATAATGAGTTTATGATAAGAAAAGTAAAAGGAAAAAAATTAAAAATATAAGCTTTATTTCTCAACTTTAATGTTTTACTTCAATATTATTTCTTTTTTTTGGAAAAACTATTTTACTTCACATAATCTAAGCATATTGGCCACTTTATTTAACTATATCAATAAGAAAAGATACTTTTATTTGTTTCAAGATAATAAAAATCTTTAAAAATGCAGCAAGAAATGTGAATTAAAAAAGGATACGTAACAAGTACAGTAATTAAAATGATAATTACAGCTATAAAAACACAGCACTGTGAAGATCATATTT
>NC_051847.1:56683544-56700855 GCF_002237135.1 Teleopsis dalmanni | reverse complement strand
TTCCGCATATGACAATGCCAATATACAACAATACCAACAATACACATGTAAATGAATACGAATGCGACTGAAAGGTGGAAAAATGTTTGGTTAAAGTGTGGTCTTGTGACTAAGTTCACCACAGAAGTGCAAATATTTTTAAACCACAATTTTACCAACACATAGAACTCTACATTCAACTTCCTAGATAAACTCATCCGGATGGATGTGTGTCGAAATGTAATAATTGGCAAACTTATGTCTCCATTAGCTGTCATAAAAAATGCATGCATTTATGTACATGCACTAGACGCTTTAGTGCAGGCATTCATAGGAATCTCTTTAAATTATGCAAACCAAATAATGTCAAATTGTCAAGTTTTATTATTCCAACATATGGTCCGTATATTTTTCCTAGAAGCTGTATATAAATTTAATGTTATTCAATATGCATAGTGTCATTTGTAGTGCACATATAAAAAAGTGATAAAAAGCAGTTCATAGTAATTTTAAAAATTTTGCAGTACGAATTATTTGAAAAAATCGTGCTTTAAATTCACTTTTGGAAAGACCACTTCTTAGATTATTGTAAATAAATTTCTAAAGGATTTTTGCAAAAATTATTTCATGAAATTATTTTAAGATTTCTTAGTATTCCTTTACATTTTTGGTCTAGTTAGCTGCCACTAACAAGAATTATACATTAAATTATAATTTTTATATTATATATTTTGTTTATTTAATTATTATTATATTTATAAAAATTGGTTGCCAAGCAACTAAAATTAAACTTAAAATAAATTATATAATTTTATAATAATAAAGTTTTAAATAAATTTTTAATACTTCTCTGAAAAATCTCTTTAAGAATTGACTTACTGTGTGAGCGGCAGAATCAAAATCAATTTTTTAGTTTTTTCAGTTTTCTTAATTTCTTTAACTTGAATTTATATATATATATATATATATATACAAAGCTAAGGTAAATACTGACTGGTTGCAAGAGTGAAGCGAACGAGCTTACTTCATAAATTATATGCATTTTTTAATGATGTTAAATGGCACTTTGGCTTTAGTTTATTGTGATGTATATAGTTGAGCTAAGTTAAACATTGATTGCTTGGAGCGATATAATATTGAGATTGATAATATAATATTGAAAATAATACGTTTTTTTAACAAAATCCATTAATTGCATGAAAAATGGTTGAAAGTCATAGTTAACGATTTAGAATATATTAATTTAAATAAAATTTATCCTTTCTTAGAAAAAAAAATGTTTTGTCTTACAAATAAATTTAAAAAACTAAGTATACATCCAATATTTTTATTATTATTTGAATTATGTATTTAAACTTCTTGGGAATATTGTCATGGTTTCTTTTTTCGCTCTAATTTCTTACGTTGGTAACTTGAAAATAGCTAAAACATATCGATTTCTTGCCCAATATCAATTTCTTGTAAAATAAAAAGGAAGGAAACTCACGGTATCATTTTTAAACTAATTGAGTGACCTTATACCTTTGCTCTTATCTGTTTATTTAGGACCAAAGAAGCATGAGGGTGTGAAGATTATAAGCAAATAATAAATTACCTTTTTTCTAATCAATATACAAGTTTATAAGTATTTCTCTTTCTCTCTTGTTTTCCTCTTAATAAGGTTTCCTTTATTCTTTTTTTTTCTTGTTAGTCCAAAAATTAGATTGTTTTGAAAAATATATGATTCGTAGGAGTTATAAAAAAAATTCAAATGCAATATTAACAAGTGTCCAAACTAAAAACTCCATTTGATTTAAAGGTTTCTAACCAACAGATGATATATGTACTGATTTTTAGTAATTGTTAATAATAAATAAATGAGAAGACGTGTGGATTTGAATAAAGTACATGAATTATAGTACTAATGGATCTGTTGAAGAAAACAATATGTTCTTAATCGAAAGTTTAACATTATTTTATTTTAATGAAGAGTAGAATGTTTTGTATAGTGATGTTTCAGATTTTTATTGTGATCGAAAGTTATCACCCGATTATTAAATATTTTTATAATTCATATAGGTTTTATATATTATCACATAATCATATCATGCAATCATAATCACAATATCATATATATCACACATCATATAATCAGATGTATTAGCATACATCATAATCATATAACTTATTTTTAAAAAACTTTTAAATGTAAGGTCAGCCAAAAATTTAATTAATTACAAATAAAAAAATTTTGTTGTTGCTATTCACTACTGTTTGAAAAAACCTCTCTATTAACATAATAATTTCTATTAGGAAAATAGTTTCATTCATCATAATTAACTTTAAATATCAATTTTAATATAAAAAGAATTGACTTAAATATGATATATTATTTTTCTGCATTGATTAAACTAACAAAACTGCTTATATAGTATAACATTGCGTTTTTTGTAAATAATTACAAATAATTCTTACATATATACTGAACTGTTGATAGAATCATAAGATTTATTGCAGGTACTTCATCATACAGTTGTTCCATTAGTTTAATGGTTCTATATAAAATAAATCTAAACCTTAGGAGATTGGCTGTTACTGTAGCTTCAAAAGGTGAAATTGTTAATCATATACCTATCTAAGTGAATTTATGAACTTGAACTATTGTAACATTTTTTTAATACAATTAGAGTATTTAGGCTAAGTGTGTCAATGCGGCATCATTGTTTATTGATTTTGATACGCCTTCAGGCCAAAAATTTTTCTAGCAAATGTTAGTAATCTAATGTACAGTTGATTTATGATTTCGTTCTAATATAAAGACAGCAAGTTAATTTGTTAATAAAACTTTCGCAGCAAATTAACAAAATCCAGAAAAATGTGCGAACATAAAAGTCAAGTACGGCTTTGGGTCACTTGATTAAGGTGCTCTGACTCTGAGCTTCAAATTTGACAGAGCACGAATTCATTTTCTGGTACTTGCAGTCTCAAAAAATTATTTACAAATAATTATATATAAAAAATAAGTCCAAAACCACTATTGATGGGTATTTGGTAATCTCGAAACAGTTGTATGGTCAGTCAAAAATTCAATTAATTAAAATAATGAATAATGAATTTTTGTTGTTGTAGTTCACTACTGTGCGAAAAAAACCTCGTAATGTAAAATATATATGTATAAATGTAATTTTTTTATGTAAAAATTTCAGGAAATCGCACAATTATACAATTCCCACTCTTTCTGGCTTCATTACTAATATTATAAATCACTGAAATTAAAATAAATAAACATTAAGTAAATACGAGTACATTTTTACTTATAAGGGACTATCAATCCTCTCATAAAATTATTGAGGTATTACAAAATATATCTGGAAAAACTGAACATACCTTAATTACTTTAGATAACTCTTATATGAGAATTTTATAAAATATTAACTTATCATGAAGTAATAAAATTTAATTTACTTGAAAATTTCTCAATTGTTTCTCATTTAAATTTCGTATTTATTTTTGTGAGCAGCTCCCCCTTGAGAGATTTTTGGAACACATACGTTAGATGTATATGCACCACTTGGCACATATTTTTCTAATTGAATTATAGGAATCGTCAGACACTTCAATTCAATTCATTGCTATGTCAAGGAATAATAAATATTCTGCAAAATCAATTGTATTTTCAAGACTGATTAAATGAATGCGGTTTCAATAGAGATTTTAGGAATCTCGAATTCAATTCAAAATGTTTTAGGATTTAGGATTTTAGGATGGATACAAATAGAAACAGAAAAAAAACAAATAAATCAAATTGAAGTATGAAAATGTGTAATAAATTTGAGTGGAAAGTTGATTTTTAGAAGTGAATTTTGATAAAAGAAACGGAAGCAGTTCCTAAAATTTAATATCAAAAATTCACACCATCATCGCATAAAAATAGTAACTGAAAACATGAGCACTAGCAACACAAATAAAAACAACAACAAATTGTGTTGCCATAAACAATAATATTTCTACTACATTTTTTTTCTTCATTTTCGGAGTGAATTAAATGCAAACATGACAGCATAACCACAGCAACGCATCGCAAATCTTCTGCGGCCGCCGGAAGTGGAAGATTTATTTCCGTTCTATTATTTCGTTCGGTTATTTGTTTGGTGTCTTCATTGGTTGCTTGGCTGATTGCTTTCAGCATTCAAATGTGCTAACAATTATTTATCAAAAACGGCAACATTTACCGCTTTCCAATAGAGAATAAATTAATAAAAAACATCCAGCAATACATCGTTCTGGTGATGTATGTATTAATAGATTTTCATAATATCTTTCATATTATATATAAGTATTGTCATAATAACCGTTATAACAATACAGTGATATATATTTTAAAAAGCAACAAAGAGAAACAATTTTAACATTATTTTCTAAGTCAGTTAAGTCAGATATTGAAAATATTTCAAATCTATAAAAATTGAGCTTATTAATTTGTATTTATTTGTATATTTAAATAATAAATAAAATAAATATTATTTTAATGACCCTGGGGATGACTATATAGTCATAATATTGATATTATATTATACAAATTTCTACTATATTAATATTTTGGTAAAAAAAAAATATTTTTAAAACAATTTTTAAAGAAATTATGTATTATTTAACAATAACCATTTAGTCTATACAAAAATATATAAATATAAAATTATATTTGAAGTAAAGTGCTAGATAACTGTACTAAATATAAATTTCGAAATAATTATTTCAAAAAAATTCTGTAGTAAACACCCCCCTTATAAACATTTTAATACCAAAAAGAGAACAATATATGTTAAAAATAAAATAATATTGTCACTTTATTAACCATATATGATTATATATGGACCGAGTTAAGTGGTCCATTGGATCAGTAAAATTTTTGAAAATTTTTTGCAATAAATATGGCCGTATCTGTCAATGATGGCATTGAGTTGCTGGTTTGTCAACATAAACCAATAAATTAACATAGCCCTATAGAAAGTAATCTAGAGTCATTAAATCTTGCCTGGTAACGAACGAGACGGTTAGTTAACAGAACCACTTCTTGAAATAAAGTTGTTATCAAATTGTTTTCGATTGTTAAGTCTGCTATATGACAAATTGCGGTCTTTTTCGAACCAAATGTGTTAGATGTTTAACTTATTATTTTTTAAAAACAATAATTTAGTCAGCATAGTTCGATAGTCCTCGCTGTTCACCGTAACGGCACTTCCTTTATTTTTTAGATATTCTAAATAAATCTAATACTCTTTAAACAGATCAGAAAAAGTTCTAATTGTTATTATACCATAAATAATAGAGAATATCCTTGAATCCTATGAAACTTAATCTTAATTAGTTATTATACAAAATTAATTAAAAATTATTTTTAAAATATTGTAGTTAATAGAATCTTTTAAAAAATCAAAACTCTTTATTAATCTTTATTGATATGCGAATATTAATCTCTATAGTTCACATCTTTGAAATTCTTTTAATCTCTAATTTATATGAGCGAAATTCAATGCTTTTTAAAATTATTAACATTTTTAATCAGAAAAAGTATATGATATTTTTAAAAGTAATAAAATAAAACTTTTCAGTCTCTTAGACTTCAAGAAAATATTAATTTTGAATTAATAAATTGCAGATATACATCAAAAAACTTCTCTAAGGATGGTTCACCAAGACCTGAAAGTACTCGGTGAGTAAATGATTTTAACTTTTTGATGGCAATTTGTAATGAAAAATTAATTTATTTGAATTTAAAAATAACATTTACAAATATCATATACTCCATGAAATTTTTTTAAGTTTTTAAATATAAATCTAAATTTCTATCAATATCTTTAAACCATTTGTATAAGGTATAAGTTTGTAGTTAATAACTCTACTTTTTTAGAGCAAGAATAGCAAATTTTCCTTATTAATTTTAAATTTTAAGCGGACTTATTAAACTTACTGTATGATAGAAAGCAACTTTACAGGTTAATTAATTTACTAACTTAGTAATGTTATTTTTTGCAGACATGTAGAGCGATTTTTTTGTGTTTATTACTCTAATTTTTTTGCAAAAGGTTTTGCTAATTGAGGTTAACTATTATAATTCTTAACTAAAAAATATCTTACGTCTGACAATTTTTTAATAAGTTTAAGGTAGTAGGTATTTATACTCTATTACAATCCCAACTCTTCGTTTTTTACTTTTTACATAATTTCTCAATTTTCATAAAGTTTGGAGACATTATATCTACATCATCATTAGACTTGTCATTAGGTATCGTAAATTATTAACTAATCCGCGAGATCCATTTTAATAATACTGACTGTAGCTTTCACCACAAAGTGGTCAAAAGTGTAACCCAATTTATGGTTGCAGCGGACAGTAGGCTGTCCTGGTCATGTTATGGTAGTGCTCCGGTTCGAACATCGTAATTTTTAATGCAGATCTCTGTCACTCATTATTTTTTTTATACTACAATTATAGTTTTAAGTTGCTACAATTTATAAGCGACGCATGTACATAACATATGTTGGGATATATCAATAGTGACAAATGGCGGATATGGACACTTACAACACAGGAGGGTTTAATACTTCTCGTATATTAAAGTACTGAGTTTACAATGTACTGTACTGATTACATGATTTTTAAGCTTGAGCAGTGTCTCAGAAATGGATTGCAAATCTATATAGAGATCTTGCTCCATCTATAAACATATAACCAATAAGACTACGTGTGTATTACTGGTTAGATTAACTTAGTCTAACATATATTATTATATGTTGGTGAAGTAATATAAATTATTCGTCGATTACAAAACGAAGTAATTTATTTTCTTCATCAGATTCTGCTCAGATTTAATTATTTTGTATAAATGAATCTTGAGAAAGCACTCAATTAAATTATCTTTATGTGTATACGTTTTAAAAAAAACGTATTGTAAATAATTATATATATATAAATCAAAATTTTAAATTATTTCAATTTAAGAAAAAAATAATATTACCGCTTTAATTTTTTTCGTCGAAGCCGTTTTTATTTGCTGTTATTAGATAATGGGCTGAAAATAAACTCTGGTTTGTATTGAAAAAATTTTTAATATTAATATTTATGCTAATAAGTATATTTAGTACATTATTATTGTGCTGCTATCTACTCTAATTGTCTCTAAGTGTTGGTCACAAAATGTCTTTGACAGTTGCGGGTCATAGCTGCGGGTCCTGATCTGTTTTGCTGGTTTATCTTAAGTGGCTAATATTATTTATTATTTTATATATTTCTATACATCATTTATATATGAAGTACTTTTGTATATAAAATGAATTATATTATATACATTTTTATATATACATATATGTATACAGATACATACATACATAATTCAGCGAAATTCTCTCTATTGCAAACTCTGTTTTTACTACCTTTACAAAATGTGTTCCACAGGTTAACCTAAATTTTTCATACCACACGGTAGTATGTTACTTAAATGCGTTACTAAAACCCTCACATCCATTGTGTACTAAGTGCCCACTTTAAACTAAAAATTGTACATATAAAAAACCTAAAAAATTCAATTCTAAGCGAGACGGTAAGTGATGAATTAATAAAACGCCTAAGGTTTCCACCAAGTGCAGTGGAAGTAATAAAACTGCAACACAAATGGACACTGTTCCGAAACTATTTTAAAATGTCAGTTCAGAAACGCCAACTCTACTGTTGACCAAAAAAAAAAAATAGAAAGGAATTGAATAATAAAAAAGTTTCGAAATTGTGGACATGGCATGTTTGCTTTGTGTTCGAAGGATTTCCCCTAAGTCCAGAAAACTTGAAACTGTAGAAAAAAGTTTATAGATTCAATGCATTGCATGTTTTGAATTTTGATTTAATTTCGTTTTATGATGGTTTTTTCTCTAAGAAAGATATTACAATCTAAACCCTCCATTGTAGAAGAAAATCTAAATTCCTCTCCGTCCTCTTGTTTTTAAATCGTACAATTGAAGAAATTGCTTTGTTTTTTCAACACAACCAGGTTTCAACCGAAGGAAAATATGCTTGAAAATTATATTTAAAATTCAAATAATAGAATTTTTTATGCAAAACAGAAGCAAAGATATTATCAAATATAGAATAATTTTAAATTCCACAAATATTTGCTAATAAAAGAACAGCAATGTAATGTTTTCTTTTTTATATTTGCTTTATTTCTAGTCCACTTACATCTTATTATGGCAAAGGGAAACGTGAATCCTGTGTATCGTCGGCAACTACAACTACAATAATTGGACATAATCCACCCATGACACTGCAACGTGGCTCTAATGGTGCATTGCACATGTTGCCAACTGCAACGACATTGACTGTAATGCCGCGTGCAATAAGTCCACTGATGAGGGTTTGTATAGAATTTTATTACATTTTTCATATTCCACAAGTATGTCAATTAGTAAGAATTACTTCATTTAGAAGTAGTTTATAATATAAAATGATTTCCAACACTTTAATTTATGACTCCTTAAAATAAAAATAACAAGACTTTTTCTGCTAACAAAATGAGATATATAGCGTAAATAGCAGTTATTGAATGGGAAAAAGAAACAATTACCAATTTTCGTACTATGTAATCAATTCTGATCTTTAAACCGAAATGGGTCAGAGTTTCACACTGTGAGTCTCATAAATATTTAGGGTTAATGCTGAGATCCTTCTTACTACTATTGACTTGGAGATATCTTGTTTTTGTTTAAAGATTCGTTTAATTATACAATCATCAGGTTTGAGATAATGTAACTAAATCATCTTCTGTGTAGTAATTGTGTAATTCTTCTGTGTGATTTTGTTTATTAACTAAAATTTAAAATTTTTTTTAAAACCAAAAGTAACAATTATTTCTTAGAAAACAGAAGCTGTTTACATTATTTTAATTTAAATTTAAAGTTTTTTATTACTCTTTTTGTAATTCCTCAGAAGATAACAGCCAATAATTCTAATAAGGATCTTTATACAAACAAGAGAATATAAAAATACGCAATAATTAAAGTTACTACAAAAAGAGTAATTCTTAAGTTTTAACAATTAAAGAATTAAAATAGTTGATTACAATTTCTATATGTGTATACAATTTCTATATGTGTATAGAAATTGGATCCATTCCAATACTACATTATGGAAGTTCCCCAACGTATTGAGAAAGCATAGTCAGTCATTAACCATTTTTCAGGTCATCGTGATAGCCTAGAGAGCTCTTTATGCCGCATAACTATCTGACAGCATGTCAACGAAGATGAAAAGAGCACACACATATTTCAACGGTATGTGTTTCTGGCTCAAAAATTGTTTGGTACTCCAATGGGTGTATTCCAATGGATGTGGAATTTATGTTTTGAATCGCGAACAATTTATTCCTATCGTTGTTGTTCCGTTTTCTAATTCTGACTCATCTCTGAACCAAATCTGTGAATTGGGTTTGACCATAATGGAATTTTTTTGCCAGAACTCACGGTCGTCAATAAGGAAAGTTTCTGAAGAGTACCAGTTGCGAGAATAATGTATCATCGGTCTGTAAAATAAAATAATAAAGAAAGGATAGAGACTTAAAAGAACCCCAACACTCCACTTAGCTTGTAAATATTAAATATATTATAAATATAAAGTGAAAATGTTATGAAATAAAAAAAAATTAGATAAAATATAATAAAGTAAATTATAATAAAAATGAATAAAATAAAAATTTTAAAACAAATAAAATAATATAAAAGAAAATAATATAAAATAAAATAAAATAAATATAATAAACTAAAAGAGAATAAAATGAAATATAATAATATATAATAAAACAAAATAAAATAAAATGTAATAAAATATAATAAAACAAAATAAAATAAAATGTGATAAAATAAAAACAGATATAATAACATAAAATGAAATAAAATAAAAAAAGAAAATAATAAAATGATACAAAAGAAACTAAGATTAAAAAAATTAAAAATAATATAAGACAAAATAAAATGAAATGGTAGAAAATAAAACAAAATATAATAAAAAAATATATAAAATAAAATAATACAAAAAATAATATGAAATAAAATAATATATAATAAAACAAAAGAAAAGAAAAGAAAAAACATGATATCTAAAAAGAAACAAAATAAAAAATAAAATACTAAAATTAAATTAAATACTCGAAAAAGTATGATCAGTTCAATTAATTAAAATAATATAAAAAGAATTTTTGTAGTTGTAGTTCACTACTTATTGAAACCTCTCTAATACAATTAAACGTAATAAGATATAATAAAATAACATAACAGAATAAAAAAAAGAATATGAAAGAACATAAAAGAAAATGAAATTAAATATAACGAAGTAAAATAAAAATAAAATAAAAATTAAATGAAATAAACAAAAAAAAATTAAATTAAAAAAAAATAAAATATATATAAATTAAATGAAATAAACAAAAAAAATTAAATTAAAAAAAAATAAAATATATATAAATAAAAAATTAAATCAAATAAAATGAGATAAAACTAAATAAATAAAATAAAATAATATAAATAATATACAAGTTCCATTAAAATATTCAATATTAGGATAAACTATAATTAAACATTTATAACATATACATATATGGTTAAAAAAAATAGGAAATGATTAGGAAGGATATAAAGAAAATAATTCAAGTCTCACAGAAAATGTGTGAATTTTTCTTAACTTCGTATAACAAAAATAAATACATCTAGAATGTACAGTAACTATTGCTAACATTTTAAATAGTTTTTATATAAATTTAAAAGGACAAATACATGTCTCTGGATGTACTACATCAATCTGTACTATGTCCCATTTTAACGTAAGCAATGCACACCAGTGTTGTTAGAAGTTTGATTTCTAACAACACTGGTGTGCATTGCTTACGTTAAAATGTTGTCAAAGATATTATTTTTCTTACTTATAATTAATTTCTTTATCTTTCATTAAAAATTAAAATTCAAATATTAAATTTCTTTCTTTTTTGAACAGGGCGGACTGGAAGAAAATTCGGTGTAAACATTGCAAATGCATCTGAACGTCTTTCAATAGAAAATATAAATTTAGAAATTTTAGAACCCAAAAAACTTGACAAAGAAATTCTATTTATCTATAAATATTTAGTATAAATAAATGTTTATATATATATGTGTATATGCATATATATGCAAACATTGAACAGAAAGGAGCTTTAATTCTCATTTAGTCAAGAAGGACTTGTTAAGCAGAACAAAAGAAGAAAAATTCGATACTTCAAAACAAAGAAGGACTGCTGAATTTATTTATAAAGTTTTAATTTATTTTATATTAAGTTGTAAATTTAATAAGTTTATAATAACTCTTTTAGATACAAAATTTAATTTAAGTGACAATTTATCGTATTGTATAAAAAATAAAGTTCTATGTATTTTATGTGCAAAATATAGTTCAAATTTAAAAGAAAATATTATTAAAAAACATAAAAGGTGTTAAAGTCATTAATATATCATAGGTCATACACAGATAATAAATGAATTAATTTAAAAATTAGTAAACTAATATAAATTTAATATTTTAAGTGTAAAGATATCTATCTATGAATGTACTATATTAATGTAAAGTAAATGTTTTAAATTTTAAACTTTATGTATGTAATTCACCAAAATATAAAATATAAAAAAAAATTAATTAAATTTTAAAATAAATGTGCTAAATAAAATAAAAAATAAGTTTTATTATTTATTGTTTTATTTAAAGTTCACAACTTAACCAAAAAAACCACAAATCTATATTATGCCAAATCAATTATAAGATACCTTTAAAAATAATTTAAAAAACAAATTCAAATGCTATACTACATAAAGAATATAGTAGGGAATTACTATAAGATACTTTGATTTTGTAGGAATAAATGCTACTATCAACTATCTAAGTTGAAATATACGCGATCAATAGATGTATTAAAGAATAACCGTCTTACAGACTGTCATTAACGCACCCAAATCTCATCAAAATTAGTGATAACGTGTTTAGAAAGGCTTAGATCAACATAACCAAATATAGAGTCTATAGATTCCGCTGTATGTTAGAAACAAATACATTAAAAAGGTAGATGCAAGCAAAGGATGTGGCGGTATCATTGCTATTCGACTTCCTCTGTGAACTACAAAAAAGTTACATTATGAGCATGAACAATTCTATAGTTCAATTCTATTTAATTCAATTCCATATAATACATTTGATGCATTTACAATGATCTGACTAAGGGTCATGTTATATAGAGTGTCATAGGTTCGTCATGAGCAAAATTATTGTTTCAATGAAATTGAGACTGAAAGAAAAAACAATATGTCGATTCAAATTTGTTCTTAAGAACCGATGCTATCTGTGCCTCGTCACTCAGGCAAAACAGTTTTATTCAGTAATAAATGTTAACATTAATGTCGCTTGAAAGCAAATCATGTATTTTTGTCTAAGCCCAAAAGAGACAATCTAAACGAGCCCATGACACTTTACATAACATGGCCGTAAGTAATCACCTTTATCTTGATAACGTAACAAATATCCAGTAGACATACTGTCACATATCAAATTCATAAGACATGAAATTCTGAAAGATTCTATCCCTCAATTTATTAAAAATATAAGAATAAGTAGTAAAAATATATCGACGACATATATCGACATTTTTAATAGGAAACATTCCATATTAGAATAAGATAAGTCCATAGAATAACTAATAAAACAAATGCTTTTTGACAAAATACTCTTTCTCTCTTTCAAGAGAGACACAATAATACCAACGCTTTTTGCTGGAAGCTACCGTAACATTTCGATACGTCTCTTGTAGAATGATTCATCAATGGCTTTTAAATATGCCTTGGTTTCGGCGATAACTTTCATCGTAGCCAAACGTGTGACATGTGACACGTTACATTGTTGTCGTAAAAGATGACAGGTTCTTCTTTATATGGAACCGTTGTTTCGCGATATCCTCTTTCGAACGTACCAGTTAGGGTTTGTAGAGATCGCTTTTGATCGGTTGGCCTCTCTCAAAGTAGTTGATGAAACTCCAAACACGACTCAAAATTCGAACGTCATAATCTGTCCATTACGTTTTTGACCACTTTGGGCGAGGTTCGCTACAGCTTACTCGACTGACTGCTGATTAGACTATGGAGTGAAGTAGTGGATCCAACTTTCCTTCTTAATGCAATTAATTATTCATCGCTTATCTATGTAATATATTAAGCTAGGTAAATAGCAATAAATAATTTGAGGTACTTTTTTAAAAAAGCTTATATTTACGTTTGTTTGTTTTCTATATATGAAATAATGTCTTATAGATGTGGTCCTTATATCGAAATAGGTTCCCGTTTCTATTAATCAACACATCACTTTTTTTCCACATCAATATCCTTGCCATTTTAATGTTAGACCAAACGAAGCTATTTTACTCAAACAACACCTCCTATCCCAACCATTATTAAAGCTAAAATATTCATTTTAATTATTTACTATTTTAAACAGTATTAAAATGTTAAAAGCTCAAACATCCTTAACGCCGTAAAATATTAAAATTTTAAACCAAGACAATACCATAAAAATTCTGACTAAAATTCCTTGTAAAAAATTCGTACAAAATTTTTCACTTTGTTAACTTTAAATAATAAAAAATTGCAAAAAAATGAGCATATAAAAATGCAAGTAATGTGAATATTTTTTATATAAAAGTAAAATAGCTGAGTACCGCTACACCGTGGCAGCCATGTGCAAATATGCAAACTAACAAAATGGCTGACACAAAATGACAAATATTATTTAAACAAAAGGTTTTTTTGAACTCTAAAGCTGTTGTGAAATAAACCGTGCAAAAAATGGAAGGTTGTTGAAACTTTTTATTTAGATTTTATTTTGCGGTCTGATCATATTTGTGCTACAAATTCATTAAGATATAATTGCACTCCTGCACAAACACAACTCAATTAGTCTGAAGGACTGCAAACTTTACCAGGCACTTGCCTGATATGAAGTATGCAGTTCAGAGCCAGTTTTTTCCAATTCGCATTCATTGTTGTCCTACACTTAGACCATTTTTATATTGAGTGCAAATTTAAACTGGAAATGCACTTAAACTTTTTTAACTTAATGGTTAGTTATTTATGTGTACTCCTCAATATTTGTTTTGTGAAACTTTATTTTTTATTTAAAACAATTATTTGATCAAAATAGAATAAATAGTTTTTACGCCGAATAGTTTAAATATAAAGTTCCATTTAGTGATATAACCGAGACTTTATCATAATGATTATATCTCCCATTAGATAGTTAAGCAATGTTTTCCAGGGGAAGATAAACAAAAAATGTTATTTAAGGGATAATAAATAAGATATGTAATGTTATCGAAAGGGAAGGAACCAAGAATTGTTATTTAAGAGAAGATAAAGATGTGTTATCTAAAGTGAAAATACCAAGAATTGTTATTTAAGAGAAGATAGAGATGTGTTATCTAAAGAAAAATAACCAAGAACTGTTATCTAAAAGAGGTGATGTGGGAAATAGAAAATTTATTTGGATTATAAAATAAATATAAAACCTCACATATTTAACAAAGAAGCATTTTCTAAGTGGATATGCTGTTAGAAATAGAAAATGTAACTAAAGTAAAATAAATATAAAGCCCCGTATTTCTTACAAAGAACCGTTATCTAAGTGGATATAGGTACTGTTAGAAATAGAAAATGTATGCAAAGTAAAATAAATATAAAATCTCAAATCTTTTACAACATAAAATATTGAATAAAAGTCTTGTTTTCTTTTTTATTAGCGATTCAATTTATAATTTTGGGTCTCTTTTTAACACTCCTTCAATCGTCGCAATTACTCGCAGCTACTTTGTTTCCTAAATACTAACAACAACAAGTCTCTAATAATTTTTAACACCTTGGTTGAACAGCAGAATCGGAGATGTCTTATTGCTCTTGCTTCTAATCAGATTTTCAAAGCATAATGTACGTATCACTGATTGGAACATCTGCCGCAACATATCATTAACCTATAAAAATATTTTCGACTTTATTCAAGCTCCAACTCCACATCATGTACAAACACAATAATCACTACATTTGTTCTTATTCGGTACTCTATTTTTTTTATCCTCACGTGACCAATCTTGCAATATTGCAATTTAAATACTCTGAATTGATATATAAAATAAGAATTAAATTTTTCAAAAAAATTATATTAATTCAGGTACATCGTCTTTATGGCGATGATTCGTGTTAGATGTATAATGCGCCGTTTAGTTAATCTGATTTAGTTCGTTAATGAGTTGGAAAAGAAGAAGTTCTTTCCTTACTCTTGATTACTGATAATGAGTATTCGAGACATCGTTGTATGATCATCCAAATTTCAATAAATTATTTCAAAAATTTTTGTTGTTGTCTTTTCATTTCTATTCGAACCCTTCTAACTTTGAAATAGTTCTTTTCGTCATAAGATGCGTCACTTTCGGCATAAAAAATTAGCATTAAATTCAATACGATTATCAATAGAACGTCTTGCAACTGACTAATCAATCTCTATCTTTATAATATCGCTAGGGGATATCAAAAGGAGATCGACAAAAATTTTTCATAATTAAGATGGATCTTATTACGATTTACAAATGTCTGCATATAGTTGATTCTTCTTTGACTTTAAAATTAAGCAAATTAATTTGTATTATTTATTAACAGATTATTATTATTGATATTTATTAACATAATTTTTAAAATTATTAGTACTAAATTTAAAATGAATTTTTTATCTTCAGTTTATTTATCTTAAGTTTGCTTAAGTTTATTATTAATTATTTGTGTTTTAGTTAAAATTATTACCAACCTGGCAGAGCTGTCATCCTGCACAATTAAGGACTTCGTGAAGTATATAGATTGTTTCAGGTTGATTTACGTTCACTTGAATGGTGGAGTAGTGCTTTTCGGCGTTGTTCGTAAGCTAACCTCTACCATAGTTTACGTATGAACAATGCTATTGATATTACAACAGGTCATTATTTCAACTAAAGTGAGGTTTGGGCACATTTGGGCCATTCCAACATAAACTAATCTAGATAGGATTCACGTAGGTTTGGTTAGGTTATACCGGCAATCCTAGGGGGATCCACTTAGGCCTATAGGCCTATTGTGCTACTATATTATTAAAAACCCAAGGGTGAAAAAGAGAGGTCATTCGCAGATAAGAGGCGCTTTCATCATTCTCACCACAACTGCGGCAGACATGGTTAAAAAGAGATTTAGTCTCCTAGCATGGTTAGCTAGAATACAATAGCCTGTTAGTAAACTTACTGCAAGACTGATATCTCTACGGGGCATCTCTGTGAGAGAGTTCGGTTCGGTTTCCTTCTATTTGTGTGTGGCCAAATTGCATACAGATGCCTACATAGGATTCATGTAAATTATTAAAACTCTATATCACCTTCCATATATATATGAAGACATAACAATTAAAAATTATTCAGTTTATCAAAATGTTCCACAGTCAAATGTGTCCTTCGAGACAGTTTCAAAGAAAAGAACTTTTATTGTAATTATTTTTGTGATAAGATTTGATTGCACATTAAAACTGTTTTGTTCTTTTAATTGCACTTGAAGTTCTTTTTACTGTAATTTGATTATTTGAAGCACTTGCAACAGCCAACAAAAGCATAATCGCTATATAATGTTGCATTAGAAAAACGTTAAGCAAATTGCATAATTATGATAGCTTACCTTCAAAAAGTTTCTAGTTGCATATACAAGATGTCTAAGGGAGATACATTATGTTAATAAACGAAATGCATGTCGCTTTTTGAGAAAGTGCCATTTACATGAGAGCACTTTTTATAACAAACTATTAAATTTATATGCAACATATTATATACTGCTTTGTATTCTAGAAATAGGAAAAATGCATCTTTAATAATTCAAACAAATTTAATATGTACTTATACGTATAGAAAGAATAAACAGCATTGATGCGATGAAGCTGAACTACTTTAAATGCAAATCGCAGCTGTGGTGACAGTGTCACTTTAAATGCACATTCGAGTATATCCCGGTTGTGCCAAGGATAATGAATAATTTATTACATGTTGCACAAATAGCATATATAAACTCTTAACTTTATTATACAACTTTACAAGTAAAAAATATAAATTTTAAATAATTTTTAAATTTAATTTTAAGTTTTTTACATTATTAGTTTAAAAATAAAAAAAAAATGTAAGAAATATGCTTAAGTTTCATTTGAATTGTCAACAGTTTCAATGTTATTTTCATTATTTTTACCCTCGAA
>NC_051847.1:56612926-56683444 GCF_002237135.1 Teleopsis dalmanni | reverse complement strand
TTAATAAAATTATAATATTTATTGTCAATTCCATTTAGCATTAGTTTATTAAAATCCTTACAATTTTCTTCATTTGATGTGCGAAGATTTTTTAATTTTGTACACCAAGCACCACCTTCTTGTGTCTTTGCTACTAAATCTATTAATACCATAGGACAATGCATAACAGAGCTTAAATCTGTTTTACTAGCTGTTAAGGCAACTATTGAATTTGTGCGTGGATCAATACAAATACCAAACGGTTTATTTTGTTCCAAGACGTTGGATAGTGTTAAAATTAGATTTGTCATTTTGGTATGAAAATTTTTTTGCGTTATTGTAAAATTAGTGCCATCATAGAGTGATTCCATATATTTGTCAGGATGAAATTTGCATGGCCATAATTTATGCATGACTGTGTATTGCATACGTAATTTAGTTGCGGCACCGGGAACTTTAATTTTTTTAACATTGTCGATAATATTTGCAATTATATCAGGACTTAATTTCGCATTCTGTAGGTATGTTTTTAGTGGCAACTCGGCAAGATCATTAGATTTGCATATAATAATATTATTTTGATTAACACGTTTAAGATGTTGCAGCGTTGTCAGTGGTAGCAATTCGGCTAATTGTTTCATAATAACTGATATTTGTTTTTTATTATTCACTTGGCATATATAAACACTTTCCAATGGTTGGTTTAAATTATATGCATCCGATAATATAGCTTTTATTTTCACATTTAGATTTTGTTGTAATCTTGAACGTTTTGCACTTGGTTCCATAATGAAACATTAGTTTGTTGATTTACTTATTAAAAATTTGTTGAGAAAGTTAGATTTTAATTTTAAAAACTATATATAATTTGCTGTTTTAATGTGTAAACAAAGTTGTTAAAGCGTTTATTGACTAATCGTGCGCTAAACTCATATCAGCTGTTACGAACAGGTGTATCGATAATGCAGTACTCGTTGAAAATTGTGAATTTTAAATACAAACGCAACTAACTTAACGTTGGAAGAACGACGAGAAGACAGAAAATTTTTTCCTGCTATTGTTTGTATTTCTCCACGGCCGTTCAATCGTATACATGAATTATCTAAAATGTTTAAGTGAATAAAACAAACGATTGTAATATAGAAAATTTTCGATTGTAGATTGTAGAATAAAGTGTATAATTTTTGTTTAATATAAATGAATTAACTTTATAATGAATACGGTTGAAATATTATGGTAGTAAAAAAAAAAAAGAAATACCCCACGCAGTGTACTTCGTGATTAGTAAATGAAATGGAATTGTACTTAAAGTGTTCACTACAACAAATTGTTTATTAATAAATATAGTAAAAGTGTAAAATTAAGTTTAAATTATAAGAAAAATGTTATAATCTATATGTTTAACATCCATTTCAAGCTACAAACCACCCCATAGTGTATTTATGTACGTAGTGAGTGAGTCAATTTACAATTTACAACATCCACCACCAGCGCCAGCAATAATATTTGAACAGAAAATCTGTGTACTACAACCAACCTCACCCCTCTCTTGGTAGGAGTAGATATAGTGCACTTTACTGTGGTTTGTTTTAAAAAACAATATAGTAGAATATAAAAATATTGGTTTTAAATTTGCAACAACCACGACTCCGTAACATTGCTTCAAAAACAAGGCTGCTATAATGTCGGACATGGAATATTCAGACAACGACGATTATGATGACTACTACAATTCAGGTAGGTGCTGCACTTGTGCTTCTTTTTTTTTTGTACTTCGTATTTGTGTCTCCGCACAAGTGTTTATATATATACATTTATATATATTATTAAAATATAAATATGTTTTTATTATTAATTGATTACAAATTATTTGCTTTAAATAATTTATATTATTTAGAAAATTCTATGATTCATTTGTTCGTTTATAGATAACTCTATAACAATAAGGTCTAGAACATGATATACACAAGTGTGTCTTCAAAACGATATAATTATGAGATATTAATATTCAATACTATCCCATAAAATTAAAATAAATATCAGTTTTCATTGCAATCGCAATAAATCAGCAAATATTTAAAGTAAACTGCATTTTTCTTTGTTTTTTGTTTTTTCTTTTTACATTTTAAAATTAATTCTCATTTTAAAATGTTTATATAAAAACACTTGCCTCAATAAAAGTGGTTTTCATTAAAATGCATGCATGACATATTGCACTGACAAATATGTATATAGCTTTATATATATATATTATCTCTATATGTGCATATCACTTAATTTCTCAGAAGTTCGTGCTCAGCTGTTTTCTGGCAAAGAATACTTCATAATCTCTTCAATTTGTTGTAATTATTATAAATTCTTTTAAATATATATATGTATCTTGACATATTTATATATATATATATATAAATATGGTTTTATATAATATGCAAATATTATAAGTTTTTTTTCTTCATAAAAATAAATAGAAAAAGACAGAAACAGATGGGTCTAAAGCAATATGATATAGGAAGATCTGTATTGTTATATTTTGTTGTTATATTTAATAAATAATTAAATAAAATACAAAAAAACAGATTACAAGAACAGATTATTCAACAGATAAATTATTAATTATAATCTGTTTTCAAAATAAACAAAAAAATATAGAATGAATCAATTCAGTTTTAAAGGCACCTAGTCAAATTGACATACTAATACCGCGCCTTGACTATAATTAAATATATCTATAATCTATATCTGTAAACTATTGTGGAAAATTAAAAAAAAAATATAAGAAAATCACTTCAGTTTTGAATGTATCTAGTTAAATTACTTACTAATACCGCCTCTTGACTATAATCAAAAAAGGGGCTTAAAAATGTATTTGTCAAATACAGCTTTCAAGAAATTTTTCGAGTTTAGAGACTATATAAGCATAATTCATCACAAACATAGCCAATATGGAAAAAATCCAAATTAACATGAACATGCTCCAGTTTATCAGAAACGATAATCTTACTAAGTAGAGTCTGAAAAGTAGTAGGAAAAGTAGTGGTAGTATCGATAAGCCATTGATCAATAGGAATCATATTTTAGAACTTCTTTGCACAAGACTTTATAAGCATTATCCGTCATAAACATATCGAATATGTGAATAATTAAAACTAACATGACATTACTATAATTCATCGGAAATGAAGATTCTACTGAACAGAATTATAAGCGAAGTAGAAAAACTAATATAAGTGTTCATAAGTTAATGGCTAGTAGGCATCGGGTTTAGGTCCTTTTTTTTTGTACGTGACTATATAAGCACAAATATATTGAATATGCGGGGATAATTCAGGCTAACATTACAGTGCTACAACTTATCGGGAACGGTAATCCTGCTGAGCAGAGTCTGAACCGTAGTAGGAAAAGTAGTAATATGATTAATAACCGATTGGTTAGTGGATAAAGCGCAGATCCTTTTTTACACGAGACTATAATAGTATGATCCGTAAAAATATGTTACAATAATATATGAGAAAGTCAAACGAACATAAACATGCAACAGCTTAACAGGAACGAAAATTCTATTAAGCAAAGTCAGAAGTGAAGTAAAAAAAATAATGATGGTATTGATAAGCCATTAGTTAGTAAGCATCTATACCCAAAAATTAGGTAACAACGGGTCAGAACCCGTTTGTAGCCCTAATTAGAAGAGACACTTACTATGGCTCTTATTGCTAAAGTTCTGCTTTTCAACACTTATTTCAAGGAAAGACGTCAAATAGATCAATAAGTCTCTGAGCTAGGCAAGCAGTTTAAGTCGGGTTTGCTCTTAAAGTTAGAATCATTATTTATAATGGGTTATTACCAAACCGAAGAACAACAACAACACTGTAGTATATTAATGCTATATCTGTGGTTTTAAGAACGGGCGAGCCTACATCTCAGAGTCACCCGACTGGGATGTACGACGACCAAATGCCGATATCTGCGGGCTACAATAACAACAGCAGGGCTATATCTGTAAATGATCACTAGATTTCAAAATAATACTATATTAAGTAAAATAATACTAGAAAAAGTAAGAATAAAGTATTAATCTAAATACTAAATCCATTAAATCTGTGATTTCGTCTATTTCTGGACAAATTAGCATTAAATTTGGAGATCAACATAACGCACAATCTACACACACATATGTATAGCTAGCCGCAAATCAGCTTGCCAACTTTAGATCAGAGCTGGTTATAATTAGAGCTGCCTGAATAATGAATTTTTCCCTCAGTGATTAGCACCAAAACAAAATAATTCCATAGTTAGAAATCTTACTTTGATGAATAATATATAAATAAGTAAATAGGTACAATTGTTATTTATATATGCATAGTATCATAATTATTTTTAACATCGGGTTGATGTGGGTTCGAGTTTCTTTCACAGTATTTAGTCTTGATTTAGTAATTTGGAGTGTTAATGAGTTTAGTTTAGGTCTTGTACTGCGCCTCGTCATCGATTTTGTGGTTTTCCTGTTTTTCTGTGGTTTTATCTTTTTGGATAACGTAATCAAGCCATCATACAATGGTAATAGGTTGATAGTAGAGGTTGGTTGTTACATGGGAGTTAATATGATTTTTAGGTCATTAGTATTGAGTTAAATCTGTTTAAGTGACACTACTTCTGTTCTTGGTAAAATAAAGAAAGCAACCAATTTAGTGCATTGATAACCACTGTTTTCTTCTTAAGTTGGAAAAAGAATCACGCAAACCCAGCATTCGCTAAAAAAGTCTTAAGGCCATTCTTCTGATTGTCATATTCTTGATTTCTGACGTTGGATTGTTAAATTGTTATCAATTTCAAAGCAAACTTTTTATCTTGAATAAGCGCAAAGTTCTCAACTTAGCTCTAATGTATATATGAAACCATTAACAAAAATAATAATAACGGAAACAGCGGCAAAATGTAAACAGTTATAGAATGTCTAAGAATAAAATAATCTTAAATAAAATTAAAAGGAATAATATCAGAAAATAAGGATATAATTTATATAGAAATTTTGTTAAACATTTTTTATTTTTATTTTAAGTAATAGGCTATTAAAACACCCTGACCTAAAAGATCTATTGTGCGCCTAAAGGCCCAACTAGGACAATTTTAGACTACTTATAAATCTTGTAATTGCTGTGGGCTTAATTTTACCTATTTGACTTGGGACTAATATCCCGCTTCCAAGGTAATCGAGTCTACGTCTTGCCACCGCTGGGCAGTTGCATTGAACATGTTCTGATGTTTCCTTCTCCTCATTGTTAAACATACATATTCAATCATATCAGATAAATATAATATTATCATTACTTGGACACATTACCTTTTTGTTAATAAATTCTTCATACAAAAAGTTATATATGTATATATAATGTAGTAATAAACATTTTCGAAAGTGCTAGCTAACAGCTGCTAGCACAACTCAATACTGGGTTTCGGCCTGACATAGCATGTCTCCCTAGGCGCTTCTGTTCCGTGCGCATCTTCTCCAATCTCCACTTAATCAAACCATAGAATATACGGTCTAACTTTACGCTTCCACTTTCCATAATCATCTATTTTCACGGCATCACTAAAATAGCGAAACTGCTGTATGTTAATTTGCTGAAATATATGAATGTAGTGAAAATGCTCTTTGGGCTTGTGGTTCATTCGGATGCGATAGTTTTCGTCAACTTGTAGAGGATCAGAGATCTTACGAAGAACTTTTCTATCAAATACTTCCAATGCTGCTTTATGATTTTGTGATAACGTCTGCGCCATACCCACGTACAGTTGGGATAAGTGACCTATAAGCGTAAGTTTTGTTTATCGAGGAAGAGCTTATATCCTTATTACCTAATAAGCCCATAGTCGCAAATGTTAACATCTGATCTTTAGGCTGACATCGTTGTTATTTATTAAGGGCATGCCAGAAAGAAAGAAAAAAATGGTGGACAATTTTGTTAGATTAACATTTCTAAAGCTAATCTCTATGTAAATACTGTTAATGTTAATATAAAGAAAACAGTTGCAATAATAACGTCAGTAGCAATTTATAAAAATTGAATAATAAAAGTGCCGTTAAGCTTGTAAAATTCAATAGAAAACTTAGTGTGTAAATTTTCGTAATATTAAAGAAATTTTTTTCGAAAAATACCATACAGACTGGAAAAGAGTCCTTAGGTTTTGTTAATGGAAACAGTGTACCGCACAAAATTAGTAAATTTGTGGCAGTGAATTTATGGGGTATATACCAATAATAGTTAACGATATGAATGTTGAGATATTGAGTGCAAGATTCGCTAGCCGTCGAATCTCATCAGATAATAGTGAACAAATTAGTTATGGTAACATGATGGAAAGAAAAAAGAGAGAGAGATAGCAATAACAAGTGCTAAACTGTGACATATCAGTATTATGGTATGGTTCCAAGAATGGCCGGGTGGAATGTTATCAAATAAAGTAAAGAAATTAGTTATGACGACATCATGGAAAGAAAAAGGGAGAGATAGTATAACAAATACAAAACTGTGACATTTCAGTATCATGGTATGATTCCAAGAACGATCGGATCTATGTCCCGAAGCTACTCGTCGCCGGCGACGACCAAGTGCAGTTCGACACCTACTAAAAGAACTTCACAAGCAGGTCTCAGTGGATAACAACAACAACAACAGTATCTTGTTATGGTTTGAGAGCTTAAATATAATGTTATATTGTATATTAATGCATATAATAGATAATATTATGTCTATATCATATAATACATAATATTTATATTAATATATATAATACATTATTTGAATGCCCTACCGTAATGCATATACGGAATAGACTCCTGGCAATGTACATATATTTTTACGGAAGAGGCAATAAAACCACTCTGTAAAGTAGGTTCTATACTACTTTTTATTGATACAACATAGCTTAGAGACCTACTCTAAACCCAGAAGGGGGCACAATAGATCCAACGCACGCAGTGTCACATTTATTTTTATATTTAAACTATTAATGTCAAATTAAATATAAATATAAGAAATAAATACTGAAAAGACGGAAACGTTTGAATCGTTTGCAAAACCGCAGCTCCTCACTGAGCCATTATTGCCTAACATACTCTATTCATACGTACATATGTACATCGTATTTATAATGTGATGTGCTATGCTGTGTTGCATAGACAAAATATCGTAATTTTTCAAGTTCAATTTCATTTTTTATTTTATGCTTATTGCAGTGCTGCTGCTTCATGGTCAAAAGTGCTGCGGGCTTATGGAGGCCAAAACTTTATAACTATTCGAAATTGCTTTCTAAACACTACGCAACAACAACAACAACAAACGAAAACAAAAACCTACAATGAATGTTACAGCAACAATAATAACAATACAACAACAACAACGAGGAATTATCATACCAACAGATATTGTGTAATAAAAAAAAAAATCATAAAATACAACAAAAACAAAAACAAAAACAAAACAACAAAAGAAAATATTAAATAAATTTGCACGTAGTAAAAGTGAAGCCAACAAACTTTACGAACGTCAAAACCTCTTGCCTTACCTCATAGCGAGCACATAAACAATCCAACAACAACAACAACAACAGCAACAACAACGAAAGTAAACTTAAACGTAAACGTAAAGAAAATTACGGGCGAAACATAAGTCAAATGCAAACAGAGTGATAAACGTCATCGAAATAAATCGTTAGAGCAGAGCAGTTCAGTTCAAGGGGAAAGGCTTAAAGTAAGGGCAAGGGCAATAATAAGAGGCAAACAACACATGTATGCATGCAATTCGGTGCGAGTACGAGGCAGAACAGGCAATGCGACCAAAATGACAGTGCATGGCACAAACAGCACACAGGCAACACACAGGCAGCACACAAGCAGCTTGAAACAGACGTAAACAAGTCATGCACATTAGCAAGTAAAAAGGAAGGAAAGAAGAGGAAGGTTATTAAACCAACCATGCCAACTTGAAAATTCTAGGAGACATTTACATTTACTACGTATGTATGCATATATGTATGTACGTGTGTGGCAGAGTGTGTGAGTGCGGATACGAGTAATTTTAGTTACATTTTGGTTAGTGCGTACGAGCTTGTTTGCTTTTCTGCTTTCACAGCTGACAGCAATGCTATTCCCTGCTGGTTTTTTGCTAGCGCTAGAATAGCTTCGAGTAGATATGTTTGTTTGTGCTTTCTGTTCTGTTCTGTACTGTTCAGATTGAAGGGCACTTGCATGACTGCTTCGGCGTGTTAAACTGTCTTTAATTCATGTGTACTTTTTCTCTTATTTGATGCGTGTGTACGTAACGTAACAGGAAACACTGAAGCACCATAAATAGCATTCGATTTTACTTAATGAGTTTAGAATTCAGAACTTCTAAAAATTTCAACCCATGGAACTCTAAAAGAGTTTCCTTCGTGGGGTTTCTGTTATGCTTTTTTATATATGACAGATTCCAGTAACTAACACGTACTTACTTTACTTAAAATTGAGTGGTCAAGATGAAGCAGATGTAAGAATAGTATGTGACGAATAGGATGAGATAGTAGGACCTATTATACTTCTCCAAATTATACTATGGAATTAGATGTTGGTGAACGCAAGTTTCCATAGGAACACATATTATACTTATCCAAATTTTACTCATTTGTAAGGAAGTGACCAAGATCACGTAAAGTTGGAATTAGATGTTAGTGAACCGAAGTTCGAGATAGTTACACCTCTTATACTTCTCCAAATTATACTTACTTACCAGAGAGCGTTCAATATAAAGTGAAGTTAAAAATAAGATGTTGGAGAGGACAAATTCGAGTTGGTAACATCTGTTATACTTTTTCTTGAATTTTACTCACTTAAAATTATGTGACACCAAGATGACGTATAATTAGGAATAAGATGGTGACCGGAAGTTCAAGTTATAGTAACACTTTTTATATTTCTCCGAATTTTACCTACTTACTTGAAAAAAGTGACTATGACGACGTAGAGTTGAAAATAAGATGTTGATGAACGTAAGTTCAAGATAGTTATACTTCAAACTTTACTTAGAAAGGAGAGACCATGGTGAAGTAGATTAAAAATAAGAAGTTGGTAAACGCAAGTTCGAGATAGTAGCACCGATATAATTCTCTAAATTTCACTTACTTGGAAGGGAGCGACCAAAATAAAATGGACTTAAGAATGAGAAGTTGAAGAACGGAAGCTCCAAAATTTACCTACTTTGAAAGAAATGACTACGATGAAGTGGAGTTAAGAATAAGATGTAGGTGCACGGAAGTTTGAGATAGTAACACCAATTATACTTCTCCAAATTAGTAGTAGTAGAATTAAGAATAAGAAGTTGGAGAATGGAAGATCCATATAGTAACACCTATTACGGTTCTCCAAATTTTACTTACTTAGAAAGAAGGAACTATGATGAAGTAGAATTAAGAATAAAAAATTGGTAAACTCAAGTTCGAGATATTAATACCTTTTGTACTTCTTTAAATTTTACTTAGAAGTGAGCGATCAAAATAGACTTAAGAATAAGATATTAATAGATCAAGATAGAAAGGATTTGATGCAAATGTCACAACAGGTTTTTAACCAAAACAGTTTTAGTATACCAATATACCAATTAGGATATATAACTTACTTTAAAGATCTAATTTATTTAATTAAAATTTTATTGTTCTTTTGTGTCACGTATAACTTCAGGGCTCTGTCCCTTATGTAGTTTTTGACCGTGTCTCTTCTGAGGTCTCTTAGCCTATTATTCGTGCGGATGTCAGGAAATCTATTTTCAAACGTAAAGCTACTTATAGTGAAGTCATTTCCAAATCCGATTTTATTTTTAATATTAATTAAGTGAGCTATTGAGCTGATCATACTGCTGTTTTGAATATCGTTAAATACCCATTAACAATGGTCTTTGGAAACATGTATAATAATTATTACATAATTTTTGAACTAAAAGAGTCAGGACTTGAATCCGCATTTCAACCACTTATTTAAGTGTTAAAACTCTAAAAGTCAGCGTAAACCTTATTTAAGTTATTCAAATTTAGAGTTCTGGAAGTAGAAACCTTGCATTTACTGCGATATTAATTAGAATAAACGCATAAACCACAGCTATATAGATTAACTTAAGCATTCTAAATTATTTTTGATTTTTTAATATAAAAGTTATAGAAAACATTTTTGCTAAATGTGTAGTTCTAGACCAATTGAATTCTGTGAACATGTTTAAAATGTATGGATCTATTGTTTCCGAATATACATATAAGCCATAGTAAGAGAAATTATATTAAATATAGTAAATTGTTGTTTTTAATTTTTCAAATCTATGGTTTATAGAAAACGTTTCTTCATATAGTCACTACATTTTAGGAATTTGTACCTCTAATTGAAATTGTTACAAGATTTGGTACTGTCATTGAGAGGACGTGTTAAAATCTTAGTTGTATAGTGGGTTTGCTCACAGGTAATAAAGTATTAAAATAATAGTTGTATGGTAGGTTCACTCACAGGTTACTATTGTTTAAGGAACCACAATAGTAAGGAAGATTGAATCTTCCGTTTAATGATTCTGAGTTATGAGAAATGAAGTACTTCAAAAAGTCAATCTTGTTTACAATTTTATATTTTTTTATTCTGCCATTAGTCAGCTTCAATTGAATTATCTGTGAGATAACGATGATTGACACTTTTAAAATATTGCGATTCATTGCTTTCTTCAAGGCTATGAAGTGAATTTATTTCCTTCCTTTTGAAGAGGTGTTTCAACTCGTAATAAAGTAAACAAAAAAAAATTAAGTAATTCTTAAAAACAGAGAATGACCACCAAAATTGATTTATAACTGATGGATAATTTGTAAAAGTAGTGAAATTTTTCACTTCACAACAAAACTACATTGTAATGATTTTCTATAACATTTGCAGTCACACAGATAAACAAATGCATTTCATTACCTGACTAACGTAATTTGTGACCTTCATTCCATAGCTCGGTACTTGGGAGATTGTGTTGTACGGGTATCTGTGCGTGTACCCAAATTGCTTTCTAATCTTTACTCTTTTTGTTTCAGTGCATTTAGTTTACGATATCTATTTAAATAAAATCGAAAACCTTGAAATTAGCATAATATATACTTGTATAACACAAGTTATTCCCAAATTAACCTCTAATTTACTCGTACTGATAAAAATGATTATCTTAAGTCAGCAGAATAATGAAATAATGAGTTTGAATTCAATTAAACCGCACCATTTCAAATTTGTATAATATCTGATTTTAATAGGCTAAGAGTTAAACTAATTAATAGGAGTTTAATTTGTTTCTCCACAGTGCATAGTTATTTTCTATTATATTTTTATCTTTTCTGTATCATATAATCATACAATTTCCATTTATCACTATTGTTAATCAGTCATCGTTGAACTTGGTCAAAACATAGATAAAATTATTTCATTCTTCGATTGATTAAATGAGATTAAGGAATTCAATGCATTTTATATGCCAAGCATCGATGATGTCAGTTAATTTTGTTTCCGAACTATTTACTTATTTATTTAGACTTATTTATTTGGTTTTTAGATTATATTAGATAAATATAATCACAGCTATCGTCGAACTTGGTCAAAACGTAGATAAAATTATCTCGCTCTTCGATTGACTCAAAGAGATTGAGGCATTTAATGCCTTTTATACGCCAAGTATCGATGTTGCCAGTTAATTTTGTTCCTAAAATATTTACTTATTTATTTGGACTTATTTATTTGCTCTGTAGATTACATTAGATAAAAATAATTCCAGCCATCGTCAAACTTGGTCAAAACATAGACAAAATTATCTCATTTTTCGATTTATTAAATGAGATTAAGGAACTCAATTCATTATAATTTTTTCTTCTGATTTTTATCTGTAGTTCTCCAACAGTACTTCAGATATAAAACAACGCAAGATTAAGCAATAGTTGTTGGTTACAGTATTTGGCGACCTTCAACTACATTATTAACTATAGAACATAGCGAATATACAGTGAGAGTCATCAGTAACAGTATTCAGTAAGTGTTGCTTGTTCTTATGTTGGGCATTATTTTTAACATGTAGTATAGTAGATAAAATTATCCAGCTAATCAGCTGGTTACATAATCAGCGGAAAAATTCAATGTTTTGTATCTTCAAATCACAAAGGAGGAAAAATCAATGTCAAAGTAAAAAGCTACAATAAGTTAAAAATTCTAAGCCTTGAGAAAGTTCATATAAATTATGAATTTCTTTCTTTTCGAAATAAACCATTAGTTTGAGAAGACGTTAACTTCCCAAACTAATGGGCTTTGTTCGCCTCTATGGTTTTCCATTCAGTTACTTTAACTTAATTTTAATTTATTCTATTACTGGCATCTAAAACTGAAGATCGTAGATACTATGTCACGTAAACGATTTATTTCTAGGTGCCAAATTAACGCCACCTATATAGTCGGTACTCCCGAGGGAACAGATTCGGTGATGTACTGAGTGTATTAAAGCCAACATAATTAAATTTTAAATTCAGCGGACTAAAGTTAATTTAGTTATTGTTACACCTTTGCGATACTTAATGAAATGTAGGTGGTGTCTATTGTCACATAGACTGGATTTAAACTTATTAAAAATATTAAATTTTGAATAGGTTGGGTACCAGAATATACTGTTACAATGACTTGAGCGATTGACTTATCTAAAACTAAATTTTAAATTTACTATTCTGCCATAAATCGAGTATCAATAATATAGCTGCTAACATGTTAGCCATAGAAAGAGGCTAACACCAAGATGATTTGAGTAGGAACTAAGGTTACTACACATACCGCTTTAAAAAATTAAAGTTATTTAAAACGATGAAACCGCTTGTGTGTAGATTTCAAAACATCTCCCAATTTAATATTTTAGATTAACTATTATATACTTCTATCATATGCGGGGAAAGTAATTATATCTTAAAAGGATGGTTTTATATGTAGACTTTTTCGCGCAGAAAATCACAGTCTACGTAGTGGACTCTATGAAGACTATGCATCTATATTATTGTGCTCCAGAATTTTTTTGTACTAGCCAAGAATCATCAACCTTAAAATATTAAATACAGTGGCATGATGTTCAATTAAAATGGATATCAACTGACGATAAAACAACCATTCAAAATTTTTTACATAAATAGAAAAAAAATGTCTTTGACTATCTCAAATTTTTAAAATTTCTTTATAATTATAACAATAACAATGGTACAAGCAACCTTTCTGATCCTCAAAGAGACGCCCTTGCTCAAAACAACAAAGCTGAACATACTGTTTGATAACTTATTAACGTACATTGATCTGGGTGGCAAAGTTATATTTCTGACTGTCTTGGATAACCGTAAAAGGAATCACAAGACATATACATGTGTTAGGATGTGTATAGGTGATGAATGACAGTGCGAGAGGAGAGGGCATTGTCTAAGAGTACGAATACATGGGGGATGGTTGGCTACTTAAAGAGAGTATCGTGATTTCTGTAGTTAGTATCCAAATGTAGATGGGTCATATACCGGCATTCATTAAATTTGCATTTAATTTGTCCTTACATTTACTAACTGGTTGTTGTGGCATCTAGAACATCAGACGAGTTTGATAGACTTCGTTTTTCATTGAGGGGAAAGTTATAACCAAATATATGACTTTTACTGGTATCAACGGAATTTTCTAATGTCGCGTTTATCATTGTATTATTTTGGAACGTGTGTTGAGAACGCTAAGCAACCCCTGAATGTCTACCTTAATTCAATATAATAAAAATATTATCCTATATTATATATAAAAAGAATTCTATTAATTTAATTTTTGCTGCTTTACTCATTACGTGTTTATTTTGTAGGTGAAGACTGTGACGTGGAGCATCTTGATCCTAAAAAAGCAGATCCTGAATATTTTGAATATGAATGCTTAACTGTTGAAGAAGTGGAAAAATTATTAAACGAATCGGTAGAAAAACTAAGTACGTTACTACAAATCACACCTTCACTGGCAAAAGTGCTATTGCTTGAACATCAATGGAATATACAGATTGTGGTTGATAAATACCGAGACAACGCTACACAATTGTTAATAAGTGCACGCATCAAACCTCCTACTGTAGCAGAATCATCAAGCCAAAATGTATCAGGCGCAGCGTCAACCAGTGCAGCGGCCAAGGATATAAGCAGTGGTAGTGCCGCAAGTAGTGGGAGTGTTGGAAGTGGGCATGGTCTTTTAACCACATATTTTAAAACTGTAGCAGGAGGTAGCATTAGTACACCATATCGTAGCCAAATGTGTCCCGTATGTGCCACAGCGCAATTGGGTGATAAATTCTATAATCTCTCGTGTAATCATTCGTTTTGCCGAGATTGTTGGTCCATGTTTTTCGAGACGCAAATATTTCAAGTAAGTCGTAATAAATTAGCATACTACCAAATTGCTTATTGAATATATTTTCATTTGTAGGGCATCTCTACACAGATAGGTTGCATGGCACAAATGTGCAATGTGCGTGTTCCCGAGGATTTAGTACTCACGTTGGTGACACGTCCACTTATGCGAGACAAATATCAACAGTTTGCTTTTAAAGATTATGTTAAATCACATCCAGAATTACGTTTCTGTCCAGGACCCAATTGCCAAATTATCATACAATCTCGAGATATACGCGCTAAACGTGCTATGTGTAAAGTATGCAATACCTCATTTTGTTTTAAATGTGGTACGGACTATCATGCGCCAACGGATTGCCAAATTATTAAGAAATGGCTAACCAAGTGCGCCGATGACAGTGAAACTGCTAACTATATAAGCGCCAACACCAAAGACTGTCCTGAATGTCACATCTGCATAGAAAAAAATGGCGGATGTAATCATATGCAATGCTTCAATTGTAAACATGATTTCTGTTGGATGTGTTTGGGTGATTGGAAGAATCATGGCTCAGAGTACTATGAGTGCTCGCGCTATAAAGTCAATCCAAATATAGCGAATGAATCTGTTCATGTGCAGGCGCGTGAAGCTCTCAAAAAATATCTACATTACTATGAACGGTGGGAGAATCATTCAAAGTCTTTGCAGTTGGAACAGCAGACCATTGATCGTTTGCGTAAGCGAATCAATGAAAAAGTAATGAAGGGTAGAGGTACATGGATCGATTGGCAATATTTGTTCAACGGTGCATCGCTGTTAGCAAAATGTCGTTATACACTGCAATATACCTATCCATATGCTTATTTCATGGATACCGGTTCACGCAAGGATTTATTTGAATATCAACAGGTATGGAGACAACAATATTTATTAAGTTTTTGCATAAACTGTACGGAGTATTTACATTTTTAGGCACAATTAGAAGCTGAAATTGAAAACTTATCTTGGAAAATTGAACGTGCCGACACAGAAGACTTGGGTGAGCTCGAAAACCAAATGGATATTGCTGAAAAACGTCGAACTACATTGCTTAAAGACTTCTTCGCGGTAGACGTGTAAACACAACTTGTATTCAATTGGATAGCATAGAATATATTGAAATCGATTTGAATGCATTGTGTGGATGCGTGATCATAGATAAAACTAACCAATAGCGGATTTATTGCAATATAACGCATTGCGCCAAATTTAGTTATGTAGCCATAAATTTACAAGTGAAACCTGTAAATCTATACAATTTTTAATATTGCAGATATTCTAAATACTAATTTCATAGTATAATTCAGTACCTTTTCATTTTAAAATAATATAACATAAGCCTTTATGTTTAAGTATTCTTCAGAGAATTAGTTTAATTTAGATTTAAAACAAAAAACATGATCTTCATAATTATTATGATTTTCTGAGCTTCCGTTTAAGCTTCATTTCGCAATAATATATTTTAACAGGTTTCCTCTATAAAGTTTTAATATGAAGCAGCTATGACTTTAGGCATTAACTAGGCATAAGTTTTAAACTACGAATATATATAAACATATATATAATATTATTTCTTTTTACTGCAAAAGAAATTTTAACATTGAAACAAGAAAAAAAAAAACAAATATATATTATATGAATTATCATTAACCACTAATGAAATAATTAACACAAATATTGTGAAACTGATAAAAAAAATTGTGACTAATATTTTATATTTAAAAACAAACATAATTTTCAAATTGTAAAACATAAAGAGTATTCGATAATTTATTTAGCTTTAATATTTTTTATTTAATTTTAATTGCGTTTATTTTTTAAAATTATTTTTATTATTATTATTTGTTACATGTTTCTATTTATAGTTGCGCATATGCGAACGCCAATTCGTTTGTGCTTTGAAAATGTAATATATATATATATATATTGATATATATGTATATATATAATTTGTATGTGTATAAAAAAAATTTACACATTGACTGAAACTTCATTTCAAATATATTTTTAATGTTTGCTTATTAATTAAATGCATTTTAAATTATTTTTAATACGTAAGGTGTTCTGTTAAAGCATAACTAAACCCTTCAAAATTTGATATATCAACGTTAATCTTGTTGTTGTGACCCGCAGGCGGCTGTAAGCAGATAACATATCAACGTTAATAGAATGTTTTTGTTGCAGTAGTCCGCAAGAATTTCTTTGTGAAGTTCCTTTTGGGTGTGTTGAATGGCACTCGGTTGTTGTTGTAACCCGTTAGGCAGATAACATGAAAGGATGTATCCTTCCATCAACATCTCCCAAAGAACGGTACTTGGTTGTCGAGATTGACGAGTGGCTCTAGGACATAGGCTCGGCCGTTGTTGAAACTAATAGCATTTGGTGATCGAATTTAATGCGTAGCTCCAGGTTGTAGACCCAGCCTGTTAATAGCTATCTAATTTCATATACGACTTACAATGTGTTGTTGTTGTTGTTGTTGTAGAAGTAGCCAATGGAGATCTTTATGGTAGATAACATGAAAAAAATTACAAATATGAATATGTAAGATATGGTTAGGTAAAGGAAGTGTGAAAAAAGAAGCAATAGCTTGAGAACAAGAGGAGTTTGTTAATGCGTGAGCTTTATATTGAAGCTAACCTGAATCAAGGCTCATTAGCTTCTTTAATGAGACGTATGTATACTGTAATAGTTACGGTTTGTAACTATAGATAGCTTGATCTAATGCTTGATCTATAGCTTGATAGGTACCTGTATGCCTTTCGCTAAGGACTTAGAGGTTTACGCTTAAAAAAACATTTACGTACCTCTCTCAATACTCACTCCTTTACTGCTAAACCGGTTATACAAAAAGTTGTTTAGGTTACACCCTTGCTCCAATAACCACAACAGCTACAAAAACTGGAAATCATATATGGTTACTCATCTAGAGTTTTTTGTCTTACACCATTTATTGGAACCTCTAATGATTTAAGTTTGTTTTACAATGAATGGTTATAACTCAATTTTATAAAGTCTATACACTTGTGCTCTGATGATTGTTAGCTTCCGCAAAAACCTAATTGACTCTTGAAGATTCGATATCAAATCCATTATCATAGGGCCCCTTTATGATATATAAGGAAAATGTTTTTGAAAAACTTTGAGTAATATCCTTCAACTGTACTTTCTTATTGTTATTACTTTTACGAATATAGTTCAGAATTACTTTCCTAATAAAGCTGAATTGTTGGTTTGACTAATTTGTCTTCATATACATTAATGTTTTCAGGTCTCAGATATTAAGATCTGGAAACTTTTCTCAGAAGGCTTACTGATCCTGTAAGGGTGTTAAGAGAATAGTTCAAGAAGATAAAAGAAAGACTAAATCTGGACTCTATTCGTCTAGTTAATGGAGAAGATCACTCCATTAACTAGTGACACATCTTGTTGCTAACAATAATTATAGTTATTTTTTTAAGTTCTTTACTTTTGATAGAGTATGGTGGCATTGCATTAATAGTAGTAACCTATTATTAAAAAGCAATGAAGTTGCAAATTGATACATTTTTCATCTTGATTTTAAAAATTAAAAACTTAAGAGTAAAAACAAATACTTTCTGTGAGTACATGGAAAAAATTTCATGTATTAAACAAAACTTTAATAATTCACTTATGTTAATGGTATATATATATATATATATGAGGATACAACTTAACTTTCAGTATCTTAAATTCAAACATAAAATTTTATTCTTAAACTCAAACTTAAAATTAAAAAATATATTTATTCTTGATTATTTCAATTTTATTTTGCCGTTTCTACTACTATTTCTTGAAAAGGTTGATCATCCGTGCCTAAACAGTCCTCTTCATGTAATTCAAACTCAGCAAAAGTGCTGAATATGCTACGACATACTGCACATTCAAAGTTACTGCAAACATAAACATAAATTAAAATTATTATTAATGAATGAATTTAAATTGTTTTTTTTATGAAACTTACGCTGGTTCATCGGGTGGAATCAACACTTCATTCAAAACGCTGGTAACTTCAAGGGCATCACTAACGTCAACAATACCTTCCTTAACGTGAGTGGTTAAATGTCTTCGAGCAGATTGCAGTTGCATAAAATTTTTGTCACAAAGTTTGCATTTATAGGGTTTTGCATTAAGATGACAGAGGATATGCTTTCTGAGATTAACGCGCTGTGAGAAGTAGCGACCACAACGTTTGCAACGAAAAGGCTTTTCACCTGAAAATGGAAATTTTTATTAATTTAATATTTAAACAATTTTCAAATCATAAAATATTCTAAGGTATAATAGAGGTTTATTACTCTATAGTTAAGTAACTAATTTAAATAAAATTAATTCTCCTCCGAAAAGATATTAAATGGTTTTGTTTCGTTTTAGACATGACTGAGGGTTTATACTAATGAATCTTAAATTTGATATTTTTTTTCAACTAGCTTAATATTTAGAAACCTTTTCCCAACAAGAATAACTGACCCATATCCCGTATCCTTATGCTTAAAAGAGAAAGATTTCTATAAGTACCTGTATGTGTAAGCTGATGGCGTTGCATATTGCTTTGTTGTGTGAAGCATTTGGCACAGAAACTGCATTTATAGGGTCTTTCGCCACTGTGCACGGAATAATGTCGCTGCAAGTTTACAGCTTGCGCGAATGCTTTATTGCATGTAACGCACACATGTGGACGAACGTCATTATGCACCTTCATATGACGTTCTAAATTTCCATTATTACAAAAGAATTTATTACATATCTGACATTCATATGACGTATTATGTAGTGTATGCACCTCCTTTTTATGCAGTAACTGGTCACGTTTGCATTTGAAGGACTGAAATGAATGAACAAAACATAATCGTATATAGTGAATTATTAATTTAAAGTGTAAATTACCCGTTTGCAACGCTTGCAACTATAATTTGGAAGTAACTGATTATTTGTTTCTTTATTTTCCATGTTTAAAAGTCCTCCATTAAATATTAATGTTTCGACGTTGAAGCTTTACTGTTTTGATAAGTCTGCAAAGGATTTTGGATAAGAATATATGATATTTAACACTACACTTAGTACTTACATAGTTTCTTCTTTATAATTTTGGTAAAAGTTTAATAATAATTAATACCGTGTACATATTTTCTTTTTATTACTTGCATTTATTCTGCCATATTTCACGTACTTTGTAAAGGAAAATAAATCAATTTGTAATTTTTTCCAGCGGTGGCTTGTTTGTAAAAATCAGTTGTCAAATTTTAACATATGTTTTGCAAAAGAATGCACAGCGACATCTGCTGGCTTTTTATGTAAGTTATTTTAATGAAATTTACAGTAACTGCCTTAAGCTATGATACATTATTCACAAAAACTACATTTTTCTGAACATTACATTAATTATGTTAGGCCACGTTTAGACAATTGTACTTAACTTGAACAATATGTAGTGATGTGTGTCATTTTTCATACAAAATCCTAAAAAAATACAAATAATATTTATATAATAATATGCTAAAAACATTTCATAAATCTGAGTGTAAACATAAGGTCTGTTTCACGAGCTGCTTGTAGTAAAACTCAAATAAAATACAAGTAAAGTACAAACTGAGAGCGTAACACAATAAAGTGTCAAATTACGCTCTTTAAACAGATTTTCATGGAATAGTATTGTATCAAGTCTGGTGAGAATACTAGTGCCGCGCAAATAAACAATACAAAAATTTAAATTCAAACCAAAACAGCTGATTTACACATTAACACAAATTTTACTTGAAATAAAATGTACGTGTAAAGTCAGTGTAGCATTTTCAAATTTTGACAGGGATGTTAAGTTCTCTCAGATACTCTCATTTACTCAAACATTTGCAGATGGAAAGCGCTTAGGTATACACAGGAACAGACTTAAAGTTTTAAAACAGTTTCTAAGCCAATTAAAGCTTTCATTTGAAATGCTTATAATATGGTGACTCGATATTATGTAAAATTGCATAAAAATAAGCAATAAATTAATTAATAAGATATTATTGCATGTGAATTTGATTATTATAGTATATTAAGAATTTGGAATCATATATACTTTCATTTATATATTAATTTTTTAATACTACTAAAAAAAATATTTAAAAAAAAACAAATTATTATAGAAAACATTTATATGTAAAAAATATACATTATATACATTATTCTCTAACATAATATAAATAAACTATATTTATATTATACTATATTATATTATACTATTATACTATATTTAAGAAATTACTCATTATTTTATGTGAACACTCTTTCAATTTATCAAATAAACTTGTCGCAGTGACACCTGTTGGTAATTTAGGTGAAATATAGTATTTGAAGTTGAATTCGAAAATACTTTCAACAGCTGTTAGAAAACATTCGAAGGTGAAACGTTTATTCTTGGTAATAGCGTTTCAAACATTTTAATTTTGATGAAACTTCTACAATTGAGATAATACATCTTAAATCAAATTTATTTTTGAAACAAAATGTCGAGAGATAAATCATCAAGCGAGAAAGGTGAAGGGGAAAAATCAAAAAGCAAAAGAGAGAAAACAAAAGCTCCTACAAAGGTTCGTTTTCAAAACAATAATATTTCTAGTAATATTTCTTATGCGCCGTTTTTATATAGCTTGTCATAAGGCATTTGCCACCTACAATGATTGAAACAGAATTTAAAGAACAAGTAGCGCCAATAGCAGATTATGATTACTTCTATTTTTGCGAAGCGGATTGGTCTTTAGGTTCTGAAGCAACTTGTCGCGCACACATTTCTTTTAAGAATTTAGAAGATGTCTACTCATTTGTCGACCGTTTCGATGGCTACGTCTTTGTCGATACAAAAGGTGCTGAATATATTGCAATAGTGGAATTTTCACCATTTCAAGGATTTGTGAAAAGTAGATCCCGCGGTAGAGATAATAAAGTGAACACTATCGATAGTGAACCACACTACCAACAATTTCTTATTAAATTGAAAGAGGACGAAGAAGCATCTGCTAAACGTGGTGAAAGTAAATTAGAATTTACGCTTGATCGAAAAAAGGATGATAGACTTAAGTCGACACCGTTGTTGCAGTATTTAGCACAGAAAAAAGAGAAACGGCGTGAGGACCAAAAAAAGCGAATTGAAGAAAAACGCAAGCAACGCGATGAGGAAAGAAATTATCAATCACAAGTTACTTTAAAGTCTAGAGCGAAAGAAAAAAATTCAGATGAACGTGATAAAGCGATTAATAATCAAGAAACAGGTAAAAAAAATAACAAATGCAATGATAAACAGGATAAGAATAAAAACAATAATGCTGATCAACGTTCTGGTACTAACAATAAAGAGGAACATAAAAATTCGCGTTCGAAGAGGCGAATTGAACGTAGTTTGCGTCGACAGGAAGCCTATCACAGGCGTGTACGTGACGAAAAAGAAAATATATCTAAATTAAAAATTGCAACAAATCCTGAACATGCTAAGAAGCATGAAGACAGCGTGGAAAAACAACAACACAATGAGAAACAGTCTGATAAAAAAGTCGACACTAAAGAGGGAAAAAACGATGAACAACGGAAAGTTGGTAAGAATGTTGATGACATTCCTGTTAAAGACAGCAAGAGCGAAGATGTTCTCACAGCACTTGTAGAAAATATGAAAACTGTATCACTTGATGTTAAGACTGATACAGACGTTGATAAAATTGTTAAAATACACGAAATTATAGAGACGACAAAAAATACTAGTGGAGGTGATAGTGGTACGAAACCTAAGCAAACATCTTTAACACAAAAGCAATCAGCTGCTGAGGAGCGTCGCATACGTAATAAGGTATTAAATGATATTGTTGAAAAGTTTTATACAATATTAACACATTAATAAATTATATAGGATCGTCCTTCAATAGCTATTTATCAACCTAAAATTCGTTCACGTGACGGCACTGACAGTAAAAATGGTAAGAACAACGCATCCAATGATTGTGAGTCTTATAAGAAGGAAGAGCCACGTGTTAAGAAAGTGTCGCGTTACTCAGAACGTCGTAACGAGCGGCGAGCAAAACAAGAAAAACAGCAATCAACTGAGACTAGATCTAATAATGAAGCCGAGCCAAGTCCTGTTCCATTCGAGGGCAAAAATAATGAAAATAGCATTGAAACTGTTGACAATTCAAATGAAACTTAAGCATATTTCTTACATTTTTTTTTTATTTTTAACTAATAATGTAAAAACCTTAAAATTAAATTTAAAAATTATTTAAAATTTATATTTTTTACTTGTAAAGTTGTATAATAAAGTTAAGAGTTTATATATGCTATTTGTGCAACATGTAATAAATTATTCATTATCCTTGGCACAACCGGGATATACTCGAATGTGCATTTAAAGTGACACTGTCACCACAGCTGCGATTTGCATTTAAAGTAGTTCAGCTTCATCGCATCAATGCTGTTTATTCTTCCTATACGTATAAGTACATATTAAATTTGCTTGAATTATTAAAGATGCATTTTTCCTATTTCTAGAATACAAAGCAGTATATAATATGTTGTATATAAATTTAATAGTTTGTTATAAAAAGTGCTCTCATGTAAATGGCACTTTCTCAAAAAGCGACATGCATTTCGTTTATTAACATAATGTATCTCCCTTAGACACCTTTTATATGCAACTAGAAACTTTTTGAAGGTAAGCTATCATAATTATGCAATTTGCTTAACGTTTTTCTAATGCAACATTATATAGCGATTATGCTTTTGTTGGCTGTTGCAAGTGCTTCAAATAATCAAATTACAGTAAAAAGAACTTCAAGTGCAATTAAAAGAACAAAACAGTTTTAATGTGCAATCAAATCTTATCACAAAAATAATTAAAATAAAAGTTCTCTTTGAAATAGTCTCGAAGGACACATTTGACTGTGGAACATTTTGATAAACTGAAAAATTTCTAATTGTTATGTCTTTATATGGTATATATATATATATATAGGTATATATAAATGACATATATAAGATATAAGAGTGATATAGAGTTTTAATAATTTAAATGAATCCTATGTAGGCATCCCTTTTTCACCCTTGGGTTTTTTATAATGTAGTAGTACGATGGGCCTATAGACCTAAGTGGATCCCCCTAGGATCGCCGGTATAATCTAACCAAACCTACGTGAATCCTGTCTAGATTAGTTTATGTTGGAATGGCAGTTTTGTGCCCAAAGCTCACTTCAGCTCAAATAATCACCTGCTGTAATACCATGGATTAGCATTGTTCATACGTAGACGAGAGGTCAGCTAACGAACAACGCTGAAAGGCACTACTCCTCAATTCAAGTGAACGTAAATCAACCTGACAAATCTATATACTTGACCAAGTCCGTAATTTTGCAGGATGACAGCTCTGCCAGATCGGTAATAATCTTAACTAAAACACAAATAATTAATAATAAACTGCTTAAAAAATAAAAAAATTCTTTTTAAGTTGCTTAATTTTAAAGTCAAAGAAAGAAGAATCAACTATATGCAGACATTTGTAAATCGTAATAAGATCCATCTTAATTATGAAAAATTTTTGTCGATCTCCTTTTGATATCCCCTAGCGATATTATAAAGATAGAGATTGATTAGTCAGTTGCAAGACGTTCTATTGATAATCGTATTGAATTTAATGCTAATTTTTTATGCCGAAAGTAACGCATCTTATGACGAAAAGAACTATTTCAAAGTTAGAAGGGTTCGAATAGAAATAAAAAGACAACAACAAAAATTTTTGAATTAATTTATTGAAATTTGTATGATCATACAACGAGGTCTCGAGTAGCTATTATCAGTAATCAAGAGTAAAGAAAGAACTTCTTTTCCGACTCATTCAGGAACTAAATCAGACTAACTAAACGGTGCATTACATTACATCTAAGACGAATCATCGCCATAAGAATGATGTATCTAAATTAATATAATTTTTTTGAAAAAAAAATCTAATTTAATTTAATTTTTATTTTATATATCAATTCAGAGTATTTAAATTGCAATATTGCAAGATTGGTCACGTGAGGATAAAAAAAATAGAGTACCGAATAAGAACAAATTTAGTGATTATTGTGTTTGTACATGATGTGGAGTTGGAGCTTGAATAAAGTCGAAAATATTTTTATAGGTTAATGATATGTTGCGGCAGATGTTCCAATCAGTGATACGTACATTATGCTTTGAAAATCTGATTAGAAGCAAGAGCAATAAGACATCTCCGATTCTGCTGTTCAACCAAGGTGTTAAAAATTATTAGAGACTTGTTGTTGTTAGTAATTAGGAAACAAAGTAGCTGCGAGTAATTGCGACGATTGAAGGAGTGTTAAAAAGAGACCCAAAATTATAAATTGAATCGCTAATAAAAAAGAAAACAAGACTTTTATTCAATATTTTATGTTGTAAAAGATTTGAGATTTTATATTTATTTTATTTTACATACATTTTCTATTTCTAACAGTACCTATATCCACTTAGATAACGCTTCGTTGTAAGAAATACGCGGTTTTTTATTTATTTTACTTTAGTTACATTTTCTATTTCTAACAGCATATCCACTTAGAAAATACTTCTTTGTTAAATATGTGAGGCTTTATATTTATTTTATAATCCAAATAAATTTTCTATTTCCCACATCACCTCTTTTAGATAACACTTATTCTTTATCTCCTCGCAAATAACAGTTATTTTTCCTTTAGATAACACATCTTTATCTTCTTTTAAATAACAATTCTTGATATTTTCACTTTAGATAACACATCTTAATCTTCTCTTAAAAAACAATTCTTGGATCCTTCCCTTTAGATAACATTACATATCTTGTTTATTATCCCTTAGATAACATCTTCTGTTTATCTTCCCTTCGAAAACATTGCTTAGTTATCTAAAGGAAGATATATTCATTATGATAAAGTCCCGGTTATATCACTAAATGGAACTTTATATTTAAACTATTAAACTATATTTAAACTACTATTTACTTTATTTTGATCAAATAATTGTATTAAATAAAAAATAAAATTTCGCAAAACAAATATTGAGGAGTACACATAAATAACTAACCATTAAGTTAAAAAAGTTTAAGTGCATTTCCAGTTTAAATTTGCACTCAATATAAAAATGGTCTAAGTGTAGGACAACAATGAATGCGAATTGGAAAAAACTGGCTCTGAAGTGCATACTTCATATCAGGCAAGTGCCTGGTAAAGTTTGCAGTCCTTCAGACTAATTGAGTTGTGTTTGTGCAGGAGTGCAATTATATCTTAATGAATTTGTAGCACAAATATGATCAGACCGCAAAATAAAATCTAAATAAAAAGTTTCAACAACCTTCCATTTTTTGCACGGTTTATTTCACAACAGCTTTAGAGTTCAAAAAAACCTTTTGTTTAAATAATATTTGTCATTTTGTGTCAGCCATTTTGTTAGTTTGCATATTTGCACATGGCTGCCACGGTGTAGCGGTACTCAGCCATTTTACTTTTATATAAAAAATATTCATATTACTTGCATTTTTATACTCTCATTTTTTTGCAATTTTTTATTATTTAAAGTTAACAAAGTGAAAAATTTCATACGAATTTTTTACAAGGAATTTTAGTCTGAATTTTTATGGTGTTGTCTTGGTTTAAAATGTTAATATTTTACGGCGTTAAAGATGTTTAAGCTTTTAACATTTTAATACTGTTTAAAATAGTAAATAATTAAAATGAATATTTTAGCTTTAATAATGGTTGGGATAGGAGGTGTTGTTTGAGTAAAATAGCTTCGTTTGGTCTAACATTAAAATGGCAAGGATATTGATGTGGAAAAAAAGTGATGTGGTGATTAATAGAAACAGGAATCTAGTTCGATATAAGGACCACATCTATAAGACATTATTTCACATATAGAAAATATACAAACGTAAATATAAGCTTTTTTAAAAAAATACCTCAAATTATTTATTGCTATTTATCTAGCTTAATATACTACATAGATAAACGACGAATAATTAATTGCATTAAGAAGGAAAGTTGGATCCACTACTTCACTCCATAGTCTAATCAGCAGTCAGTCGAGTAAGCAGTAGCGAACCACGTTCGAATTTTGAGTTGTGTTTGGAGTTTCATCAACTACTTTGAGAGAGGCCAACCGATCAAAAGCGATCTCTACAAAGCCTAACTGATACGTTCGAAGGAGGATATCGCGAAACAACGGTTCCATATAAAGAAGAACCTGTCATCTTTTACGACAACAATGTAACGTGTCACATGTCGTTGGCTACAGTAGCCAATTTTCACGAATTACCCTTTAAATTGTTTCCACACCTACCGGTGTTCGCAGATCTCAAAAAATACTCCAGGGAAGAACGTTTGGCTACGATGAAAGTTATCGCCGAAACCAAGGCATATTTAAAAGCCATTGATGAATCATTCTACAAGAGACGTATCGAAATGTTACGGTAGCTTCCAGCAAAAAGCGTTGGTATTATTGTGTCTCTCTTGAAAGAGAGAAAGAGTATTTTGTCAAAAAGCATTTGTTTTATTAGTTATTCTATGGACTTATCTTATTCTAATATGGAATGTTTCCTATTAAAAATGTCGATATATGTCGTCGATATATTTTTACTACTTATTCTTATATTTTTAATAAATTGAGGGATAGAATCTTTCAGAATTTCATGTCTTATGAATTTGATATGTGACAGTATGTCAACTGAATATTTGTAAATTTGTTACGTTATCAAGATAAAGGTGATTACTTACGGCCATGTTATGTAAAGTGTCATGGGCTCGTTTAGATTGTCTCTTTTGGGCTTAGACAAAAATACATGATTTGCTTTTAAGCGACACAAATGTTAACATTTATTATTGAATAAAACTGTTTTGCCTGAGTGACGAGGCACAGATAGCATCGGTTCTTATGACCAAATTTGAATCGACATATTGTTTTTTCTTTCAGTCTCAATTTCATTGAATTGTGGTTTTATTATTTGCATTAAAAACAATAATAATTTTGCTCATGATGAACCTATGATACTCTATATAACATGGTTCTTAGTTAGTTCATTGTAAATGCATTAAATGTATTATATGGAATTGAATTAAATAGAATTGAACTATAGAAGTGTTCATGGTTATATGCCTTCATATACCCAATATTAATTGTACGTCCTATCTCTCAACAAGTGTCTATCAAATAAAGCGCACCTAGAGTAAGAAGAAGACGTGCTAGTTATTATTATTCCATTAATTCACAATTTCCAAGTCTTTGATAAACAGTAGTATTTGTCTTATTCTTTGAAGTTTTAGTTCATTATCCATTCATCATGTTGAGTATCCATCTAAGATCTTCTTTCGGTTATGCTTAAGTGTAAGGGAAACCTCCAGTATGTGCTTCGTTGTCTTCACTTCCTATTTGCAGTACTTGCAAATTTCATAAAATATGACTCTTAGTTTATATAAGTGGTGGTTCAACCTATAATGACCTCTCAGAATTCTTGTTTTATTTTATAATTGGTTTTTGGTAAGTTTAAATATCCATTATATTTATTTAGGTTGCACGTACCTATATACAATTTAGAAAGCAGTAAACCTGTATCTGTTTTCCGAGTACAATATTCTGGGTCTTTCTTTTTCTAATAAGTAGGGAACTGTACCTTTTTTGTAGTTCACATAGAAAGTTTGACTCGAATAGCAATGATACCGCAACATCCTTTGCTAGCAAATCTACCTTTTTAATGTATTTGTTCCTAATATACACCGGAATCCATAGACTCTATATTTGGTTGATGTAAGCCTTTCTAAACAGGCTATCACTAATTTTGATGAGATTTGAGTGCGTTACTGACAGTCTGTAAGACTGTTATTCTTTAATACATCTACTGATCGCGTATATTTTAACTTGATAGATAGTATCATTTATTCCTACAAAGTCAAAGTATCTTATAGTAGTTCCCTACTATATTCTTTATGTAGTATGACATTTGATTTTGTTTTTTAAATTTTTTTTAAAGGTGTCTTATAACTGATTTGGCATAATATAGATTTGTGTTTTTGAAAAAATTTGCCCAGTTTTTTTGGTTAAGTTGAGAACTTTAAATAAAACAATTAATAATAAAACTTATTTTTTATTTTATTTAGCACATTTATTTTAAAATTTAATTAATTTTTTTTTTATATTTTATATTTTGGTGAATTACATACATAAAGTTTAAAATTTAAAACATTTACTTTACATTAATATAGTACATTCATAGATAGATATCTTTACACTTAAAATATTAAATTTATATTAAGTTTACTATTATTTAAATTAATTCATTTATTATCTGTGTATGACGTATATTAATGACTTTAACACCTTTTATGTTTTTTAATAATATTTTCTTTTAAATTTGAACTATATTTTGCACATAAAATACATAGAACTTTATTTTTTATACAATACGATAAATTGTCACTTAAATTAAATTTTGTATCTAAAAGAGTTATTATAAACTTATTAAATTTACAACTTAATATAAAATAAATTAAAACTTTATAAATAAATTCAGCAGTCCTTCTTTGTTTTGAAGTATCGAATTTTTCTTCTTTTGTTCTGTTTAACAAGTCCTTCTTGACTAAATGAGAATTAAAGCTCCTTTCTGTTCAATGTTTGCATATATATGCATATATATATATATATATATAAACATTTATTTATACTAAATACTTATAGATAAATAGAATTTCTTTGTCATGTTTTTGGGTTTTAAAATTTCTGAATTTATATTTTCTATTGAAAGACGTTCAGATGCATTTACATTGTTTACACCGAATTTTCCTCCAGTCCGCCCTGTTCCAAAAAGAAAGAAATTTAATATTTGAATTTTAATTTTTAATGAAAGATAAAGAAATTAATTATAAGTAAGAAAAATAATATCTTTAACAACATTTTAATGTAAGCAATGCACACCAGTGTTGTTAAAAGTTCGATATGGGGCAATTACAGATTGATTTAGTACGTCTAGAGTTACATGTATTTGTCCTTTTAATTTTATATAAAAAACATTTAAAATGTTAGCAATAGTTACTGTACATTCTAGATGCTTTTATTTTTCTTATACGAAGTTCACACATTTTCTGTGAGACTTGAATTATTTTCTTTATATCCTTCCTAATCATTTCCTATTTTTTTTAACCATATATATAAATGTTTAATTATGGTTTATCCTAATATTGAATATTTTAACGGAACTTGTATATTATTTATATTATTTTATTTTATTTATTTAATTTTATCTCATTTTATTTGATTTAATTTTTTATTTATATATATATTTTTTTTTTTAATTTAATTTTTTTTTTGTTTTTTCATTTAATTTATATATATTTTATTTTTTTTTTAATTTTATTTTTTTTTGTTTATTTTATTTAATTTTATTTTATTTTTATTTTACTTCGTTATATTTAATTTCATTTTCTTTTATGTTCTTTCATTTTCTTTTTTTTATTTTGTTATAAGTTATTTTATTATATCTTATAACATTTAATTGTATTAGAGGGGTTTCAATAAGTAGTGAACTACAACAACAAAAATTCTTTTTATATTATTTTAATTAATTGAACTGATCATACTTTTTCGAGTATTTAATTTAATTTTAGTATTTTATTTTTTATTTTGTTTCTTTTTAGATATCATGTTTTTTCTTTTCTTTTCTTTTGTTTTATTATACATTATTTTATTTCATATTATTTTTTTGTATTATTTTATGTATTTTTTTATTATGTTTTGTTTTATTTTATTTTTAATTTTTTTATTCTTATTTTCTTTTGTATTATTTTATTATATTTTATTTTATTATATTTTATTTATGTTCTTTTTTATTTTATTTCTTTTCTTTTTCTTTTATTATTATATCTGTTTATTTTATTACATATTATTTTATTTTGTTTTATTATATTTTATTACATTTTATTTAATTTTGTTTTATTATATATTATTATTTTTTATTTTATTTTCTTTTAATTTATTATATTTATTTTATTTTATTCAATTTTGTTATAATTTACTTTATTATATTTTATCTAATTTTTTTTTATTGCATAAAATTTTCACTTTATATTTATAATATATTTAATATTTACAAGCTAAGTGGAGTGTTGGGATTCTTTTAAGTCTCTATCCTTTCTTTATTGTTCTATTTTACAGACCGATGATACATTATTCTCGCTACTGGTACTCTTCAGAAACTGTCGTCATTAACAACGACCGTGTGCTGTGGAAAACAAATTTCATTATGGTCCAACCCAATTCACAGATTTGGTTAAGAGATGAGTCAGAATTAGAAAACGGAACAACAACGATTGGAATAAATTGTCCGCGATTCAAAACATAAATTCCAATGGGTATGTACCAAACAATTTTTGAACCAGAAACACAAACCGTCGAAATATGTGTGTACTCTTTTCATCTACGTTGAAAATTGAAAGGAATACATATTGACATGATGTCAGATAGTTATGCGGCATAAAGAGCCCTCTAGGCTATCACGATGACCTGAAAAATGGTTAATGACTGACTATGCTTTCTCAATACGTTGGGGAACTTCCATAATGTAGTATTGGAATGGATCCAATTTCTATACACATATAGAAATTGTATACACATATAGAAATTGTAATCAACTATTTTACTTCTTTAATTGTTAAAACTTAAGAATTACTCTTTTTGTAGTAACTTTAATTATTGCGTATTTTTATATTCTCTTGTTTGTATAAAGATCCTTATTAGAATTATTGGCTGTTATCTTCTGAGGAATTACAAAAAGAGTAATAAAAAACTTTAAATTTAAATTAAAATAATGTAAACAGCTTCTGTTTTCTAAGAAATAATTGTTACTTTTGGTTTTAAAAAAAATTTTAAATTTTAGTTAATAAACAAAATCACACAGAAGAATTACACAATTACTACACAGAAGATGATTTAGTTACATTATCTCAAACCTGATGATTGTATAATTAAACGAATCTTTAAACAAAAACAAGATATCTCCAAGTCAATAGTAGTAAGAAGGATCTCAGCATTAACCCTAAATATTTATGAGACTCACAGTGTGAAACTCTGACCCATTTCGGTTTAAAGATCAGAATTGATTACATAGTACGAAAATTGGTAATTGTTTCTTTTTCCCATTCAATAACTGCTATTTACGCTATATATCTCATTTTGTTAGCAGAAAAAGTCTTGTTATTTTTATTTTAAGGAGTCATAAATTAAAGTGTTGGAAATCATTTTATATTATAAACTACTTCTAAATGAAGTAATTCTTACTAATTGACATACTTGTGGAATATGAAAAATGTAATAAAATTCTATACAAACCCTCATCAGTGGACTTATTGCACGCGGCATTACAGTCAATGTCGTTGCAGTTGGCAACATGTGCAATGCACCATTAGAGCCACGTTGCAGTGTCATGGGTGGATTATGTCCAATTATTGTAGTTGTAGTTGCCGACGATACACAGGATTCACGTTTCCCTTTGCCATAATAAGATGTAAGTGGACTAGAAATAAAGCAAATATAAAAAAAGAAAACATTACATTGCTGTTCTTTTATTAGTAAATATTTGTGGAATTTAAAATTATTCTATATTTGATAATATCTTTGCTTCTGTTTTGCATAAAAAATTCTATTATTTGAATTTTAAATATAATTTTCAAGCATATTTTCCTTCGGTTGAAACCTGGTTGGGTTGAAAAAACAAAGCAATTTCTTCAATTGTACGATTTAAAAACAAGAGGACGAAGAGGAATTTAGATTTTCTTCTACAATGGAGGGTTTAGATTGTAATATCTTTCTTAGAGAAAAAACCATCATAAAACGAAATTAAATCAAAATTCAAAACATGCAATGCATTGAATCTATAAACTTTTTTCTACAGTTTCAAGTTTTCTGGACTTAGGGGAAATCCTTCGAACACAAAGCAAACATGCCATGTCCACAATTCCGAAACTTTTTTTATTATTCAATTCCTTTCTATTTTTTTTTTGGTCAACAGTCGAGTTGGCGTTTCTGAGCTGACATTTTAAAATAGTTTCGGAACAGTGTCCATTTGTGTTGCAGTTTTATTACTTCCACTGCACTTGGTCAAAACCTTAGGCGTTTTATTAATTCATCACTTGCCGTCTCGCTTAGAATTGAATTTTTTAGGTTTTTTATATGTACAATTTTTAGTTTAAAGTGGGCACTTAGTACACAATGGATGTGAGGGTTTTAGTAACGCATTTAAGTAACTTACTACCGTGTGGTATGAAAAATTTAGGTTAACCTGTGGAACACAATTAGAGTAGATAGCAGCACAATAATAATGTACTAAATATACTTATTAGCATAAATATTAATATTAAGAATTATTTAAATACAAACCAGAGTTTATTTTCAGCGCATTATCTAACAAAAGCAAATAAAAACGGCTTTGACGAAAAAAATTAAAGCGGTAATATTATTTTTTTTTAAACTGAAATAATTTAAAAACTTGATTTATATACATATAATTATTGACAATACGTTTTTTTTAGAACGTATACACATAAAGATAATTTAATTGACTGCTTTCTCAAGATTAATTTATACAAAATAATTAAATCTGAGCAGAATCTGATGAAGGAAATAAATTACTTCGTTTTATAATGGACGAATAATTTATATTACTTCACCAACATATAATAATATATGTTAGACTAAGTTAATCTAACCAGTAATACACACGTAGTCTTATTGGTTATATGTTTATAGATGGAGCAAGAACTCTATATAGATTTGCAATCCATTTCTGAGACACTGCTTAAGCTTAAAAATCATGTAATCAGTACAGTACATTGTAAACTCAGTGCATTAATATACGAGAAGTATTTAACCCTCCTGTGATGTAAGTCTCCATATCCGCCATTTGCCACTATTGACATATCCCAACATATGTTATATACATGCGTCGCTTATAAATTGTAGCAGCATAATGCTATAATTGTAGTATAAAAAAAAATAATGAGTGACAGAGATCTGCATTAAAAATTACGATGTTCGAACCGGAGCACTTCCATAACATGACCAGGACAGCCTACTGTCCGCTACAACCATAAATTGGGTTACACTTTTGACCACTTTGTGGTGAAAGCTACAGCCAGTATTATTAAAATGGATCTCGCGGATAAGTTAATAATTTACGATACCTAATGACAAGTCTAATGATGATGTAGATATAATGTGTTTCCAAACTTAATGAACAAATGGAGAAATTATGCAAAAAGTAAAAAACGAAGAGTTGGGGTTGTAATAGAGTATAAATACCTACTACCTTAAACTTATTAAAAAATTGCCAGACGTAAGATATTTTTTAGTTAAGAATTATAATAGTTAACCTTTTACAAAAAAATCAGAGTAATAACTATAAAAAATAGCTTTACAGTCTGCAAAAAATAACATTACTAAGTTAGTATATTAATTAACCTATAAAGTTGCTTTCTATCATACAGTAAGTTTAATAAGTCCGCTTAAAATTTAAAATTAATAAGGAAAATTTGCTATTCTTGCTCTAAAAAAGTAGAGTTATTAACTACAAACTTATACCTTATACAAATGGTTTAAAGATATTGATAGAAATTTAGATCTATATTTAAAAACTTAAAAAAATTTCATGGAGTATATGATATTTGTAAATGTTATTTTTAAATTCAAATAAATTAATTTTTCATTACAAATTGCCATCAAAAAGTTAAAATCATTTACTCACCGAGTACTTTCAGGTCTTGGTGAACCATCCTTAGAGAAGTTTTTTGATGTATATCTGCAATTTATTAATTCAAAATTAATATTTTCTTGAAGTCTAAGAGACTGAAAAGTTTTATTTTATTACTTTTAAAAATATCATATACTTTTTCTGATTAAAAATGTTAATAATTTTAAAAAGCATTGAATTTCGCTCATATAAATTAGAGATTAAAAGAATTTCAAAGATGTAAACTATAGAGATTAATATTTGCATATCAATAAAGATTAATAAAGAATTTTGATTTTTTAAAAGATTCTATTAACTACAATATTTTAAAAATAATTTTTAATTAATTTTGTATAATAACTAATTAAGATTAAGTTTCATAGGATTCAAGGATATTCTCTATTGTTTATAGTATAATAGCAATTAGAATTTTTTCTGATCTGTTTAAAGAGCTTTAGATTTATTTAGAATATCTAAAAAATAGAAAAATTTTAAATTATATAAATTATAATTAAATAAATTATTATATACAAATAATAAATAAGTAAATTTGGATTTAAACTATAAAAATTAGTCAACATCTACTGAACTCTGTGTAGAAAGAGTTGGAATCTGCAGGATGAGGATTTAAAAATAACAAGTCTTCACAATGATTTTAAAAAAGTAAAAGATGAATAAATGAATCTCCTCAACTATGATCAAATTAGACACCTCAATTTTCATTAGCTGCCCACAAAATTATTTGATGGGCTTGACATACTAATAAAGTGCATTTCAGTCTGTTTCCGTATAACGCTTTCGTCCTTTAATTATCCTAAGCATTTCGTGCTCACTATATGTAGAGCGCTTGCTTCCAATAATATGACAATGTATAGAGATGACATTTCTGTTCAGAAAGGTTTTGTAATTCATCATGAATTATTTAACGCTAGAACAACGCTTCCAAATTGTAGAAATTTACTTTGAAAAAATAAATCTGTTTGCGATGTTCATAGAGCACTATGTCCATTTTACGGTTAACATAATCGGCCTAGTGAGGAGGCAATTCGTGCAATTATTTATCGTTTTCGCACTAATTTTACTCTTCTTGATTTAAAACCATCAACAAGACAAAAAAATTGTATTTCTTTCGAAATGAAGAAGGAAGTGCTGTTACGGTGAACAGCGAGGACTATCGAACTATGCTGACTAAATTATTGTTTTTAAAAATTAATAAGTTAAACATCGAACACATTTGGTTCGAAAAAGACTGCGCAATTTGTCATATATGTTAGCAGACTTAACAATCGAAATCAATTCGATAACAACTTTATTTCAAGAAGAGGTTCTGTTAACTGACCGTCTCATTGACACCATATGGCCATATTTATTGCAAAAAATTTTCAAAAATTTTACTGATCCAATGGACCACTTAACTCGGTCCATATATAATCATATATGGTTAATAAATTGACAATATTTTATTATTATATTTTTAACATATATTGTTCTCTTTTTGATATTAAAATGTTTTAAGGGGTGTGTTTACCACAGAATTTTTTTTAAATATTTATTTCGAAATTTATATTTAGTACAGTTAGCTAGCACTTTACCACAATATAAATAATTTTATATTTATATATTTTTGTATAGACTAAATGGTTATTGTTAAATAATACATAATTTTTTTAAAAATTGTTTTTAAAATATTTTATTTTTACCAATATATAAATATAATTGAAATTAGTATAATATAATATCAATATTATGACTATATAGTCATCCCCAGGGTCATTAAAATAATATTTATTTTATTTATTATTTAAATATACAAATAAATACAAATTAATAAGCTTAATTTTTATAGAGAAATTTTCAATATCTGACTTAACTGACTTAGAAAATAATGTTAAAATTGTTTCTCTTTGTCACTTTTTAAAATATATATCACTGTATCGTTATGACGGTTATTATGACAATACTTATATATAATATGAAAGATATTATGAGAATCTATTAATACATAAATCACCACAACGATGTATTGCTGGATGTTTTTTATTAATTTATTCTCTATTGGAAAGCGGTAAATGCTGTCGTTTTTGATAAATAATTGTTAGCACATTTGAATGCTGAAAGCAATCAGCCAAGCAACCAATGAAGACACCAAACAAATAACCGAACGAAATAATAGAACGGAAATAAATCTTCCACTTCCGGCGGCCGCAGAAGATTTGCGATGCGTTGCTGTGGTTATGCTGTTATGTTTGCATTTAATTCACTCCGAAAATGAAGAAAAAAAATATAGTAGAAATATTATTGTTTATAGCAACACAATTTGTTGTTGTTTTTATTTGTGTTGCTAGTGCTTATGTTTTCAGTTACTATTTTTATGCGATGATGGTGTGAATTTTTGAAATTAAATTTTAGGAACTGCTTCCGTTTCTTTTATCAAAATTCACTTCTAAAAATCAACTTTCCACTCAAATTTATTACACATTTCATACTTCAATTTGATTTATTTGTTTTTTTTTTGTTTCTATTTGTATCCATCCTAAAATCCTAAATTCTAAAACATTTTGAAATGAATTCGAGATTCCTAAAATCTCTATTGAAACCGCATTCATTTAATCAGTCTTGAAAATACAATTGATTTTGCAGAATATTTATTATTCCTTGACATAGCAATGAATTGAATTGAAGTGTCTGACGATTCCTATAATTCAATTAGAAAAATATGTGCCAAGTGGTGCATATACATCTAACGTATGTGTTCCAAAAATCTCTCAAGGGGGAGCTGCTCACAAAAATAAATACGAAATTTAAATGAGAAACAATTGAGAAATTTTCAAGTAAATTAAATTTTATTACTTCATGATAAGTTAATATTTTATAAAATTCTCATATAAGAGTTATCTAAAGTAATTAAGGTATGTTCAGTTTTTCCAGATATATTTTGTAATACCTCAATAATTTTATGAGAGGATTGATAGTCCCTTATAAGTAAAAATGTACTCGTATTTACTTAATGTTTATTTATTTTAATTTCAGTGATTTATAATATTAGTAATGAAGCCAGAAAGAGTGGGAATTGTATAATTGTGCGATTTCCTGAAATTTTTACATAAAAAAATTACATTTATACATATATATTTTACATTACGAGGTTTTTTTCGCACAGTAGTGAACTACAACAACAAAAATTCATTATTCATTATTTTAATTAATTGAATTTTTGACTGACCATACAACTGTTTCGAGATTACCAAATACCCATCAATAGTGGTTTTGGACTTATTTTTTATATATAATTATTTGTAAATAATTTTTTGAGACTGCAAGTACCAGAAAATGAATTCGTGCTCTGTCAAATTTGAAGCTCAGAGTCAGAGCACCTTAATCAAGTGACCCAAAGCCGTACTTGACTTTTATGTTCGCACATTTTTCTGGATTTTGTTAATTTGCTGCGAAAGTTTTATTAACAAATTAACTTGCTGTCTTTATATTAGAACGAAATCATAAATCAACTGTACATTAGATTACTAACATTTGCTAGAAAAATTTTTGGCCTGAAGGCGTATCAAAATCAATAAACAATGATGCCGCATTGACACACTTAGCCTAAATACTCTAATTGTATTAAAAAAATGTTACAATAGTTCAAGTTCATAAATTCACTTAGATAGGTATATGATTAACAATTTCACCTTTTGAAGCTACAGTAACAGCCAATCTCCTAAGGTTTAGATTTATTTTATATAGAACCATTAAACTAATGGAACAACTGTATGATGAAGTACCTGCAATAAATCTTATGATTCTATCAACAGTTCAGTATATATGTAAGAATTATTTGTAATTATTTACAAAAAACGCAATGTTATACTATATAAGCAGTTTTGTTAGTTTAATCAATGCAGAAAAATAATATATCATATTTAAGTCAATTCTTTTTATATTAAAATTGATATTTAAAGTTAATTATGATGAATGAAACTATTTTCCTAATAGAAATTATTATGTTAATAGAGAGGTTTTTTCAAACAGTAGTGAATAGCAACAACAAAATTTTTTTATTTGTAATTAATTAAATTTTTGGCTGACCTTACATTTAAAAGTTTTTTAAAAATAAGTTATATGATTATGATGTATGCTAATACATCTGATTATATGATGTGTGATATATATGATATTGTGATTATGATTGCATGATATGATTATGTGATAATATATAAAACCTATATGAATTATAAAAATATTTAATAATCGGGTGATAACTTTCGATCACAATAAAAATCTGAAACATCACTATACAAAACATTCTACTCTTCATTAAAATAAAATAATGTTAAACTTTCGATTAAGAACATATTGTTTTCTTCAACAGATCCATTAGTACTATAATTCATGTACTTTATTCAAATCCACACGTCTTCTCATTTATTTATTATTAACAATTACTAAAAATCAGTACATATATCATCTGTTGGTTAGAAACCTTTAAATCAAATGGAGTTTTTAGTTTGGACACTTGTTAATATTGCATTTGAATTTTTTTTATAACTCCTACGAATCATATATTTTTCAAAACAATCTAATTTTTGGACTAACAAGAAAAAAAAAGAATAAAGGAAACCTTATTAAGAGGAAAACAAGAGAGAAAGAGAAATACTTATAAACTTGTATATTGATTAGAAAAAAGGTAATTTATTATTTGCTTATAATCTTCACACCCTCATGCTTCTTTGGTCCTAAATAAACAGATAAGAGCAAAGGTATAAGGTCACTCAATTAGTTTAAAAATGATACCGTGAGTTTCCTTCCTTTTTATTTTACAAGAAATTGATATTGGGCAAGAAATCGATATGTTTTAGCTATTTTCAAGTTACCAACGTAAGAAATTAGAGCGAAAAAAGAAACCATGACAATATTCCCAAGAAGTTTAAATACATAATTCAAATAATAATAAAAATATTGGATGTATACTTAGTTTTTTAAATTTATTTGTAAGACAAAACATTTTTTTTTCTAAGAAAGGATAAATTTTATTTAAATTAATATATTCTAAATCGTTAACTATGACTTTCAACCATTTTTCATGCAATTAATGGATTTTGTTAAAAAAACGTATTATTTTCAATATTATATTATCAATCTCAATATTATATCGCTCCAAGCAATCAATGTTTAACTTAGCTCAACTATATACATCACAATAAACTAAAGCCAAAGTGCCATTTAACATCATTAAAAAATGCATATAATTTATGAAGTAAGCTCGTTCGCTTCACTCTTGCAACCAGTCAGTATTTACCTTAGCTTTGTATATATATATATATATATATATAAATTCAAGTTAAAGAAATTAAGAAAACTGAAAAAACTAAAAAATTGATTTTGATTCTGCCGCTCACACAGTAAGTCAATTCTTAAAGAGATTTTTCAGAGAAGTATTAAAAATTTATTTAAAACTTTATTATTATAAAATTATATAATTTATTTTAAGTTTAATTTTAGTTGCTTGGCAACCAATTTTTATAAATATAATAATAATTAAATAAACAAAATATATAATATAAAAATTATAATTTAATGTATAATTCTTGTTAGTGGCAGCTAACTAGACCAAAAATGTAAAGGAATACTAAGAAATCTTAAAATAATTTCATGAAATAATTTTTGCAAAAATCCTTTAGAAATTTATTTACAATAATCTAAGAAGTGGTCTTTCCAAAAGTGAATTTAAAGCACGATTTTTTCAAATAATTCGTACTGCAAAATTTTTAAAATTACTATGAACTGCTTTTTATCACTTTTTTATATGTGCACTACAAATGACACTATGCATATTGAATAACATTAAATTTATATACAGCTTCTAGGAAAAATATACGGACCATATGTTGGAATAATAAAACTTGACAATTTGACATTATTTGGTTTGCATAATTTAAAGAGATTCCTATGAATGCCTGCACTAAAGCGTCTAGTGCATGTACATAAATGCATGCATTTTTTATGACAGCTAATGGAGACATAAGTTTGCCAATTATTACATTTCGACACACATCCATCCGGATGAGTTTATCTAGGAAGTTGAATGTAGAGTTCTATGTGTTGGTAAAATTGTGGTTTAAAAATATTTGCACTTCTGTGGTGAACTTAGTCACAAGACCACACTTTAACCAAACATTTTTCCACCTTTCAGTCGCATTCGTATTCATTTACATGTGTATTGTTGGTATTGTTGTATATTGGCATTGTCATATGCGGAATGTTTTAGGTAAATTTGCCTTGCCACATAAATTTTCAATTAAAATGAACTCAAGCATGAGTCCTTTGCTGCCAAATTGATTCATGGTAATTTAACTAATTCGATTATTATGTACGATAATCAGAGTAATTATGAGAATGTGTTGATGTGGTTTGGCTTTGTATTGCTTGATATTTAATGTATGTGATATGGCAACGCAGCAATAAGAGGTAGTGTTTGGTTTTTATCTCTCTATAGTCATAAATTTATTTTACAGATTTGGTTAATCGTTTACATGTCAAAGCTCAAATGTTGTCGACTGTTAAGCTAATTTGTTATTTAAAAGGTGATGCCTGGTTTTGCATTAATATGACATATCTGAAGAGAATTTACAAATTAGTATTTGATGATCTGGATTTTGCATTACTTTAAATATACGTATATAACAAATTTTATTGTGTAGAAGTTTTGAAAATAAGAGATAAAATAGATTTATGGGATTGTACGATTTGTAGAGGAGTGATTAACAGATAAAATTGAAACATGAAAATTGTGCACTAAGCTGTTATTTATTTTGACGAAGTATGAATTTTAAAGTAACTAAAGTTGTTTACTCTGGTTTTGTCACTTATAGAGACTTAGTGGTAATTTTTAGAAAAAAAGGATTTTGAATTTGAATTAAAAGTTTGTATGGCATCTTCATTAAAATCAATTTGGAGAGTTTAGATTTTTGACAGTTATGTTTGATCTTTTTTAATTGCACAACAACCAATAATTGTAAAATTATAGACAATAGTGTTAAAATATTAAAAAAACATATAATAGTTAACAAAAATACTTAAATTTATATAGTTGTGACTTATGTGCTACTTTATTTTAACAACACAGTGAGTGCAAAAGTTTCTTATAAATAAACCACAAAAATTGTCAAAACATATTTCCAAACGTACTCTAAATCATTATTAAAACTTTGAAATTAGTTTTGAGAAATGTTAGTTAAACTCTACCTAAATCATTTATTTATTCTTCCAAAGGCGTTGAAATTTAAGCAAGGAATTATATAAAACAAATTGAAGTAGCTTACGCCTTTTTCTCTATTGTGCGGTTATGCGGCACAGTGGCCCAAATCTGATATTATACATGTAATTAGTATTGATCATGAGCAATAAATTTGTCTAGATATAGATAGATATTTAAATCTATAATTTTTTGGTTATAATATATTCTCACAAAGTACATATGTAGATGAATTATTTTATTATGGGAGTATAAAACAGTATGATGTTTAGATCAATTATATGCCCTTCATGGATTTTGAGTGATTAACTCAGGTCTACTTTCTGAATAAATAGCAGTATTTATCTTATTTTACTGAATCTTAAACTACGGGTTGGGTTGTTTTGTATTAAGTATTTCAGTATTTCAGCAATACTTGGAACATCCTCACTACTTCTGTTTATTTTTTCAAATTCTTTTAAAAAGATTTCTCAGTTTATTTAGTTAATAGTTTGTTTTTCAATGTCTGACTTAACTTAAAAATTATTATTGAAAAGTTGGTAAGGTGTTTTTTTGGAATTACCTACTTAACTCAAAAATTCTAATGGGTAAGTTGGTAAGAATAAGTTCAAACAATTCCAAATTGTGGTCCCTATAAGCGCTTTAGAACATGCTTTGTTTAGAATAAAATGAATTAGAGATATATGAGATATAGTGTTGTATTTTTCTCTTGTTTTCTACTAAATAGTAAAATATTACCCTTTTTTAAGCTACGTAAGCATGTTAGATCTATATCAGCAAAAGTATTGCTATTTTCCTGACATTTCTACATTATACGAATTTTTTTACTTACAATTCTATGCCTTTGTACCTAAAAAATCCATATTTGATTGTTTGCGACAAGTATTGGAGTATAATAGAGTCTCCAGTTTTTTATAGAAGTACTTAAATCCTATAAAGTTGTTTAGCAACTAGTAATGAAGTCTCTAGAAAGTTGGAAAGTCTAGTTACTTCATAAAATTTAAGTGCTTCGAGGATTGCCTGTGTATCATTTCAGTTGGCTATTCTTTGATATTGGCATACATGTTTTCTATTGCGTAAAATGTACTTATCAAATGCGTAGGTTTTTTTTAAAAAAAAAAACGTATCTTTACTGTCTGTTTTTAAATATCTTATCCCGGTTCAAAAATATACATCCTTAAAAAATATGTGTTTTCAAATATTTATGATGTTAAACGTAAAATCTTTTCTAGCTTCATTTACAGATCACAATAAAATGTTAAATTTTATTATAGGACTATTTACACTCACATAAAAATTATAGTATCGTCAAATTGTATTAATATATTTCTGTATTTAAGAAATTTTTTCATCCTTTCAGAATCTCTAGTTAAATTTAATAAATATTCAATATATAATTTTTAAGTAACAATTAAAAAATTAAAAAATAATTGGGTTAACTAATTATGAAATCTGTCCGTTACTTATACGAATGTTCAATCCTTTAACTTTTACGGGTGATGAAAGCCATATGCAAGAATAAATAATATTATCCATGATGACGATACACCCGAATATTTTTCACAAAATAACCATTAAAGATTAAAGAATCTTTAATCGTTTAAATAATCTCTGCATTATTTAAAGTGCAAAGTTACTTTAAACGTTTAATAAAGAAGCCATACTTCGTTAATTTTTTACACATATGTTCGCCCTTTATCACATTTTCATTACAATAGAAAATTTACAATATGAAAATTTAAGATATTTTCATAAAATTCGAATTTAAGAGCTTAAAATTATTAAGAATAAAGAAAATTAAATTGAAATTAAGTTGCTAGGAATTATACAGAAGCGTTTCATAAGACATATTCCCCTACACTACAGGATGGCTTTTTGAAACCTACACGAGGCAATAAAAAATTTTTAATTCCACCGATTTTTGCTTTTTATTTACTTATGGATTTGCAATTCATATTATTTACACTCACCTTCTGCTTTGATTGAGTTGTATATTCCGTTCATCGCGCCAAGTTGAAATGTGATGCCGCAAAGCGGTACGCACCTCCGAATTCAAAAAGCAATAGAACAGCGACACTGAAAAACCCTGCGAATGTCAGCATGTAAACAAAAAAAACAACAAAAAAGAAGAAAAATATAATAAAAAATATTAATAAAATTGATTTCGTTTCGCATAATTGAATAAATTTTACCATAAAAATATGCGTCAATACTATTTATTGTTATGATATTGCTTTTTATTTGAATTTACCTGTGTACTTAATAGCAGTGCACGCACAATCGCAAACATATGACTCATAACACCACCCTCGGTGGGACCAGCCAAAACAACCAAATATGTAATGCCAAAAAGTGGTATTAGAACGAGTAGCGCCTTAGCTGCCTTCCGGTATTGCCGGGTTTCCACGGTATTTGCAGAACGCAACTTGGTGATGAGCACCTGCAGAGAAAATTAAAACTACCAGTTTCATAAAAACTCAAGAAAATACATGAAAAGTGCTGAATAAAGCGAAATGTAAGCTATAAAGTATGTATGAAGTAAAAAGTTATTGAAATATATGCTTCATTAAGTCAACGTTTTCAGTGACTGACTTTCATACTTTTTTTCTTACTTTATCATATCATTAACTCTTATACTTCATAGCATTACTTTCATCAACTAATGAAAGTTTTTTCTCAAGAAATTATTATTCTATGGAAAGTTAACCAATATGCATGCGAAGAAATTTAATTGCTATTTTTCACAATGTATCTGTTTTCCTTTTAAGTGCCTTTGTATCTAGTGAAATCTTTAGCGAAAAACTTTATACCTCATAACAAATAAGTTCTTAAATTATGAACTTATTTTGTAGATTTTTTGGGTTTTCGTTTGTTTGTTTACATTTTGTGTTTTTAACCGCGGGGATTTTGTGCGTTATGGTCCTTTCTCTTTGATATTCTTTTTGGTTCAACATAGCGTATGATGAACTTCATTATTTATGTATGAATATGTTCAATTTGTGAGTCTTAATATTTATGTATACTTTATCTTGTTGCTACAGGAAGCTTGTATAAAAATTTAACATATTTTTCTTAGTTACAACTACACTAAAGTTACCCTACATTTTATTGTATGAAGTCTATATTTATGCTGGTAAGTATTTAATTATTATATATTTCTACAATAAATATTACACTTGTTTTTTCAAAAGTATAAATATTTCTATTAAAAAAAAGCTAAAAAAAATACGCTTTAGTATCTTAAACTAAAATTATACATGGTGACCACAGGATCACCATACAACGCAAGTCGATGTGCATTAACTGATTAACTGTTGTATATACGTTTGCTCTCTTACAACCTACTAGCGTAAAGAAACACGAAAATAAATCTCATGTTCTCATTTTTTTCCATTGTGCTCATATACCGTATACCAGTATTACTGCAGAAGGTGTTTGGTATTGCTGCAGTATTACAAAAATATTAATATTGTAAAAATAGTTGTCTCTCTTTATTCATATGTTTCTAATTACAGTGTGAATGGGTACTAAAGACACTAAGCGTTAGACTTCTTAACTGTATAGTGTTATAGAGTATATTAGTCTTTGTACTGTTATTAAAACGTTGACGGATTTAAACAAGTTCAAAATTTTAATGAAACCTAAAATATTTTTTAAGGGAAGGTCCCGCAACTATATAAAATTTTAAAATAGGTTATGTTTGGTAAATACTTTGTGTTGTTATTAAAGTTCTTAAAAGCATTTAAATTTCATTGAATTGACTATTTCCAAAAAAGCAACGTTGATTACAAAAAGGAAACTCACACATATATCTAGAAATGGGTAACCATGAAACTGGCAGCTTTAGCCTTTAATATATTCAATGTATTTTAACAATTCCTGTCAGTGCAATATAATTTGTAAATAAATTGAAAAAAAATTAATTTACAATGTATAACCTTAAAAGATTTGTCTTTATATATACGAAGAAGCAATAAAAAAATATTGATTGAAATAATCAAACTAGTTCTGCTCAATAATATTATTTTCTATATAATTCACTAAATACAATGTCATTACATTAAAATCAGGAGTTTATTTTTAGTCAGAGCTCAAGATTGCCTGTACATACACATGTCTATACCAGAGAATTGCAATGAGTTCTTAAGTATTACTTATATTCACTCTTGTTTTCTTTATTTTTTACTTTACTCAACAGAATGATCCATTCTCTTACAAATACTTTTGTTTACTTATACTCTGCTTACATAGATTAATCTATACATAGATTAAAATCTAGTAAATATTTTTATTTATCTAAACAAAACAACAACAACAATTTTTCGGGGTAATCTTGCTACTCTGACAAAATATCTAGAGTGTTATAAAATTATCTCGAATATTATACTCGAGTGTTAAGGTGAATCTCGTTTAAAAAAGTTACCCTAGATTTACCAATCGAAAAAGCCATGAGACTATGGCAATCATCAACTTAAGTTGCGTATACGTACTCACGGATTTGTACTACTTGAGTATCTTAAGAGTACTCATGAGTGCTTTTTCTTAGACTTATAAAGTATAGCACTGATAAAGTACAAAAAACAATTACATAAAATTAAGATAACCTTCGCACTAATACTTGTCTTTTATAAGTACACTCTGAGTATTAAAATTATCACTCTGGACTGCACTCTTATCCATACCTTCGACATCGATCTATGGCATATATTTCATTACCCTATGTGCCCTCTTTTTTTATGAACTAGTTTTTTGGATACACTTTTAGAGCGGAGCAATTGCCTTATATGTCGCCCTTGCCTTTATTAATGAAATAAAGCTTAATATTATTTTAATTTGACCATCATAATACACTGAATAATGTGTGGAAGTCTAATCAAATAAGCACCCGCACTAAGCTTCGTATATTTAGCTGGAACGTCAAATCAATTTTGTATTACATATGTGAAACGTGAAAAAACTAGGCCTCTATTTATCTATCATACATCCAAGTATTCATAAACAAATGTTTAAGAAGAATATTAAAAATATAATGGCCGGAGCGCCACTATACTGATCTCTGCGAATGCACGGAATAAGCAAAACTCGCCACTGAACTCATAAGAAGATAATGGAAGTGGATTAAACACACGCTCAGGAAAATATCATCCTGCATAACGAAGCAAGCCCTACGCTGGAATGCACAAGGTACCCGTTGGCCTGGCATGGGTACCCAGCTAAGGCATGGCGAAAAACCATGGACCAGGAACTTAAAGACACACAGTACTCTTGGAACCAAATCACGAGAGAATCAGGCAATAGAATAAGATTTAGAGGAATCGTTGAGACTCTATGCTCCATCTTGTAACAGTAAGTGAGTAATACATTGAGTTTATTTGTGTTTTGAGACGACAGTTTATTATAAAGATTAAAAAAAATATAGCTACGTGAGTTCACATATTATTAGTGTGTATATAGAAATTTTAAAAAGAAATTAATTAAAAGTAGTACTCAAACATTAAGATTTATACTGAATGCTTAAAGCTAACAGACCTTAGTTTATGGAGTGTAGAGTGCGAAAATTGAATTAAAGTAAATTATGTAAGCTGGAAAAAATAAATTGTTCCCAAAATATATGAACATTTCTTAAATTTTTTTTATCTTTGCGGTTGACTTTGATGTGATAAGCAAATAAAATATGTAGTAAGTCAAGATGATTTAATGTATTGCATAAGATATACAAGTACATTTTCATTAATATAAATCTGATATTAAGGCATTAGCTAAATATTAATTAATTACTAATTATTTTATGGTAACAGCTGTTGCAAAAAAAAATTAAATAAATTAGTTGTCTCGAAATTTTTTTAGCTTAAAGCGTTTAATAAATAGTTAACTATTAGGTATACAAGTATGGTTTCCATTATATATGGGTAATTTTTTTAAAAACCGGACAGATTTTGGCAAAAAATGACCACATGATCTCTGATTTGGCTGAAATAAGTAGATCCGTATCTCGGGAAAAAATTTTATGATTTTTTTTCCAAGGAGATATGGACCTGACCCATTGGGTTTTGAGAATTGGCATTGAAGACAAATTTTCAAATGGCTATATCTCAAGTTCTATAAATGGTAGGAACTTGAAATTTACTGCGTTTTAAAGAGAATTGATTAAACTTTTAAAAAATTGTTTAAACAATTAAAATTGTTTATATTTACGTACTAATATTAACCATTAAATTTATAAAAAATTTTTTTCTCAAAACGTGTATCCAAAATTTTCATTTATTATATTTTATTTAGATTTAGTTGTAAATTTAAACTACGAAATAAAAATTTTCAGGAAATTCTTATTTTTTAAAATTTTTTAATATTTTTTTTTCTCCCGCAAAATATGTCAAGCACAAGCGTACTATATTTCCATTGAATGAAATTTCAAAGAATATACTACAAAAATTCTTTCATATTGTTTTCGATTTAGATTTGTAATAGAATTCTACATAAAATTCAAAAATTTCAGGTAGATATTATCGTTACTAGTATTTTTTAAAAATTAATTTATCCTTCACATCACACCCAACGATTTTTCAGTAAAAAAAAAAAGGAATATGTCATACAATTTTACTTAAAAAATAAATATTTCCAATGTGATATTGCTTTTAGAAACAATTAAAAAAAATAAAAAAAAAATTCAGCCAAATTGGAGATCATGAGGTCAAAAAGGTGTCCGATTTGTGAAAGAATGACCCATATTCCATATAATAAGTAAAATTTTGCAAAAATTTATAAAAATAAATCAAAATTTTGTTTGTTTTTCAGTATACATCTTTTTTTAAAATTTAACTTTAAATGTTTTAACTCTAGCTAAAATGCTTTATGGCGACCCACATAAGATAAATAATCTGCTTGTGTTTGCGTGATAACCGCGCAAATATTGACATTTCCGCTTGACTGCTCAGTTATTACATTGAAACGGATATGTGGCCCGGGAGGACAATAATCGTATGTGTAACACAAAAAGCATATCGCTAACTCTATTAGAAAGCATATCTAGTGAAAGCAAATACAATTGCACTTCAGCCGCTGAACTACAGGCAGTGTCGATATTGCACCTTTTGATAAAAGTGATTATTTTGACATCAGTCAGTATCAAAAATATTACAAACTAACAGATACTCATTTACATGGTTTTTGTACATACTTGTATTCTGACAGTTATGTAAGTTAACTAAACCTTTAAGAATAAATTACTCATCTCGACAAAATTGTAATTTGTCACGCAATATGCCAAACTGGCTTCAGTTGTCACTAAATACGCACATATCCATATATTGTAGTTTACTTGGAATGCAAAATTTTAAATCATTTTAGCTCACCTTTCCCCCATACACGATATTTAGATAATCACATAAATAGAATAACAAATGTCCTTATTAATTAAACAACATGTCGAACTGATTACCATAATTATTTTCTTTAAAGTTTCTTAAGTGAACAAAACAACTCCTACGCGAATGCTTAAATTAACCGTTTTAGGGACAGTGCTTACCGTATGAGTAACAAAATTTTTGTCGTAAATTTTAAGTTGTTGTCAAAAAGTTTTCATTTTTGACAGTGAAGTAGTCATAAATGAAAAGTATTTCCTGTATTTGTAGTAATTAAAATCTCACTTTATGTCTCTACTATAAAAATGTTTTAAAAATATTTCGGTAGTATATTATGACAGTAATTACTCATTTAATGCATTTGCGTCTGGATACACTAGACTAATTTCCCCGATTAAGACGGGATTTTATAGCATACGTCTTCAACTAATAAAGTTTAACTTATTTTTAGGATTGAACTGTTTAACCTTTTTTAAATCGGTTTAATAGGTGGCTAAACTTAAACATGCATGAATTTTATCCTTAATATTTTTTATTTTTACACTAGCACTTTAAAATTAATTCACCGACATCTGGCTTGATTTATAGGTTTTTTAAGATGTAATGTAAACAGTAATGAAGAAACAACAACAAAAATTTGATTAATTTATTGAAATTTAGCTGATCATACAACGCTGTTTCAAGTATTGCCAAGTACTCTTCATCAGTGGTCTTAGGAAATAATCGAATTTTATTTAATTAGTTTATAGCCCGTATATAATTTTTTGGATAAGTGATAAGTGTAAGTGATAGGCTTAGAACACGTACCTGTCAAATTAAAAATTATAACTAATCGTATTTTTTCACAAGTAGTCAAGGCTGCACAAACTTTTAATGCTGAAGTTCCAAGTTTTTTGTCACTTTTTTTTTAACTGGCACTAACCAAAGTACTAGCCCTGCTTTTAAATTAGAACCAGCTTATAAACTAGAACTTAACTTGGAAACACAAAACATTAGTTTTGGTTTCACAATAAAAGAATTAAATAATAAATTCAATTATATTTTACTCTAAAAAATTTTTTCTTAACTGTCTCTCTTATCGAAACATAAATATATTTGTAAGTAAATACACTTTGTAATTAGTTATTTTTTAATATCTGAACGTTTAGCTTTACTGTGTATGGTAAAATGTATATAGTATTCAAATGATACAAAAGCAAATAATGCCAATAACAATAAGAAGTTCTTGTGTATTTAAGGCAGTCCCTACATTCATTTACTTCACATTTTTCAATAATCTTAATTGCAATAACCTCAACATTTGCAATTAGTAAATTTGATTTAACGATAATTATGATGAAAGAAACTAGTTGCAGTCTTTAAAAATTATTTACGATTAATTAAATATAAGAAATATTTCCGAAAAGACTACTGATGATAGTCTCTGGCAATACTCGAAACAGTTGTATAGTTAACCAAAAATTATTTAATTAAAAAAATAAAATTTTGTTGTTGTGATTCACTACTATTCAAAAATCCCTCTATTTACAATTACTGTCTATCGTATTAGTTTCCGAAAAAATTGTAGGTTTAATCAAAATATTTTAGTAAATTATAGGGGGTTGAAAAATTTTACGTAAAATCGCATAAAGAGTCTCTCGTTGAAGGCTGTTCAAAAAAACGTCAAGTATTCTGCAGTTTTGATGATAGGCCTTATATACCATAAGTTACACGCCTCTGATATTCCATTCTCACACTAACTCTTTTTATTATTTATTTTCGGAACCCTTTCCAAATTGCTAGTTTCATACACAATGTAGTAAGCTCAGTCGTTTATTTACAAACTCCTGTGTTTCGCTAAAACTGTCTCACTGGTTTATTGCTTTGAGTTTTATTGCAAAGGATTTCGATAAGAAAAGTTTGAGGATAATTTTAGGAATAAACGTATTTGGTATGCAAATTCTTTACTTCAGTTTTGCTTAAAGCATATGTTAAGCATTTTGATAAATTTGATATTTGACAGCGGCGCTTGGTAAACAGATTGAGACTGTGACATATGCAAATTCAAGTACAAACATTTTGGCATACCAGGAATGGAAGGAAAGCAAGTAAAATTCTGACTTGAAATATGTAAAACAGAATTTGACACTAAATATTCTTAAAGGAGATTAAACTTTGTACTTTGATTTTGCTCTAAACAAATTTATTTTGATGTACATTGAGTGCCCTATTTATTAGTTGTAATTTATCTGAAACTCTGTATTTGTGTTACTGATTAAGAATTATTTTCTTCATTTTAGCATATTTTTTTAAGGCGTTTTTTTAGTAATTTAGTTTGCATTTTAAAGCACTTCTCTTAAAGTTAAATTAAATAAGCTTTAAAAAGTTTTTATAAAAATTGTTTAATTCATATTAAGTAAATTTCATAAAAATTTATTTGTATTATATATTTTAAAAAGTTTAGATATCCAAACTTACTTTTAATATCCCTAAACTTTTTAGTCAAATTTTTCACATTTTTATCTTCTCTTGTTATCTTATATTTTGTATTCATTTCCGACAAAAAGGGAATATTTTTATAATTAACTTTTTTGTTTTATTTTACCTTTAATAAATGAACTCTTTAGCAAATTTAAAAACTTTTGTAAAAGTTTCCAACAAATCAAAACCTGGTCTCAGCAGTTATTTGTTAATTTGTACATAATATTATTAAGCGATCCTTTTGTTAACATCTTGTTGTTTTAATTTTCTTTTAATTAAAGAAGTGCAGTTATAAGTATCTTAATAAGTTCTTTTGTTTTTATAACGTGCTCTGACTTGCTCCTATGAGAGCATTCAGCTGAAACACTAATTAATGCCATAAAATCATAAAAACAACAATAACAATAAGAAAACAAACGAAACAATTTGCGCCATATGCAAATTCCAATGGCGCCAGATTCAGTTTTTTCTTATTTTAAGGATTTTCTGAATTTCACGCACACATTTTCACATAAAATTTTGCTAATTAAAACAACTTAGATACTTTGTTTGTAAATGTGTTTTTTTTTTCTATAGAGTTTATTAAAAGTCAAACTTTGAATAATTTACTAAACTTGCAAAGAAGGTGAAATTTTCTAGTAATATAGTAATACCTATGAATTTTAAAATTAGTAGCAGTAAAATATAAAAATTAACGTGGTAATTGACTCCCAACGTAACACTCATGTCATAACTAATCTTTTACTAACAACCGATCCCCATCGAATAAAAAATATTCAGCCCTTCGAAAAAGAGCAAAACATCTTCCGTTTGGGTATTTTTTAATATCACATGGAAATAAAAGTTCCAGTCTTAAAATACTTCCTATCACATCATACTCAACACATCTTCCGTTAGGTATTTTTTAATATCAGAGAAGGTTAAAAGCCCCAGTCTTAAAATTCTCTTCATGACCATATCAAAACTATAAAGCGACATAAAATGTGACTATAACCTATAGTCTATAGGGAATCATTTGTTTTCAAGCACAGTAGTAATTTTGTCTTCTCAATCAGACGTACTTTGTTGAGGTGATGAAGCAGATTATATGACCTGTCATATTTTGTAAGAGTGTACCATCTTTTCTAACTGGTTGTACCTGGATTGTTGCGCCAGTAGCGACACACTTTTGTTAAGATTTGTTTTTCTATCATACTTAGTTGTAAATCAATTTATTTCGACAGTAATAAACTATATGCTTTATATATAACTACATTAAGACCGAAAAGTTTTCGGAAATTCTCATTTAAAATTCGCGCGCTGTATATTTTTCGATATTTTAAGTTTATGTAGTTTGGCAGCAATTAAGGACAATTACTATGCCAAAAATGAGCGCGATCTGTCAGACAGTTCGTTTACGGCAGCTGTTGAAACCAGTTCACCTCAGTAGTGCGTTGCGAAAAAAACAATGGAAAAAAATATTGGACAAAGAGTTTGCATCAAATTTTGTGTTTCGAACGAAATTTCGTGTGCAGAATCGTTGCGAATGCTACAAAAGGCTTATGGGGAATCAGTTTTATCGAAAACTCAAGTTTATGAGTGGTACAAAGCCTTTCAGGACGGTCGTACGACCGTCGAAGACATTTCGCAACGCACTACTGAGGGGAACTGGTTTCAACAGCTGCCGTAAACGAACTGTCTGACAGATCGCGCTCATTTTTGGCATAGTAATTAAGGACAGTGCTGCCAAACTACATAAACTTAAAATATCGAAAAATATACAGCGCGCGAATTTTAAATGAGAATTTCCGAAAACTTTTCAGTCTTAATGTATATATAGATGTATATATATTTGAGATTTGATAAATTTAGAAGCTGAAAATAACTTATAAAAAAATATAATTGTGAAATTTATAATTTACTAAATATTATTAGATACATTCTATACATTATGTATTACTTCATGTATCTTAACTTTTGGAATTTCGACTATAAGTTATAAATCTCCTTTTAATATTTTATACTATGTTCAGACATACCTTAATTTCGCAAAAATCTTAATTTCATCTTCGTTTCAGCGAAATTAAGTTATTTTTTCCATACAAATTTCAGTTTTGAGGTTAGAACGAATTTAAGGAAAATGGCCTGCTGAATGCCGTCCTTTATAGTTATAATAATTAACTTTTAAAATTTTCCAGATACAAATGGTGTTTGGAGCATGTAATTTTTAACATTCGATTTGTAAACAAAAAACATACGATTTCCTTAATTTGGGGCAGTATGAACACTTTCGAAATTAACTTAATTTTATTTTTACGAAATTAAGGAAATTTAGACAACCAAATTAGTCTATATAGTATTATAATAATATGTAGATAAAGTTCAAGTAATCTTAATAAAGTTATTTAACAAATAACTTTATTAATATTTCACATAAATTTGTTGTGATTTAGTCAGAGTATATAATACACTATATTTTAATTTTCTTTCATTTAATTATAATTTTGCTAAACACAAAGTCTTTTGAGTACATCCATATAAAAACATCAAAAATTAAATTTACAAATTGCACATAATTAATAAATTTTATCATTCCCAAAACACTAATAACTGCTCTTGTAAATACAAAAATATTTTAAAATATATTTTGACAAATATAATTACACTTACCCACATTATCCTTAACAAAAATATTAAATTTATAATCAGCACAGCGCAAACTGGACCCTGAAATATCCAGTCGACAGGTGTTTCGTGCATCCATGGACAGCCAATGTCAAACTGTTGCCATTTAGTTGACATGAAGAATCACATAAGTACCCCATGGTTGCCATATTACAAAAAAAAACGAAGTAAGCAAACGGATGAAGAGTAAGAAATATATATTAAATATGCGGAAACATGAGATAGGAAGTGAAGCTATGGAATGAAATGAATTTGTAAACATTTGTGATTTTGATCTGATGAAAATTTTTTATACTTCATTCCTTGCAAAAGTTAAACAATGCAATATTTGCCTTGACATTACAAAATGCGCAGTGGGTAGCATTTGTAGAAATGTTAAAAATTTAAAAAAAAAAAAGAAATAAAAAACTAAATAACATAAAAATAAAAATAATTTTAATAAACGAAAATCCTGCACAATAACAACTTTTTATGCTTCAAAGCATATGTCAGCTGTTTGGTATTGTTGTATTACTGCAGGATTTGTCGTAACTGCTGCCCACTGTGCATACTCGTATACACCGATAGTCTCATACATAAGCTCATCAGATAGACAGATGCAAGCACACCTGTTCTGCTGTAAAGCTCTGCTGTATGAGATAATCAAGTAGGAGAAAATAAAATAAAACAAAATACATTATATATAAACAATTGTAAGTAGATACGTACCTGCTTAGTGGGGTATGTCATTGTCAGACCCTTGGCAATTGTCCAAACGACAACGAAAATTGCTGGCCCGCCTGTTGTTTGTGGGCAATAATGGAACAAGCGTTAATTGTATACTTAGGTCTTGCATTAAGTAATTGTTGTTGTTATTATTGTAGCAAGAATTGTGCTTGTTATTCGTATCTCAGTTATTGTCGTTATACATTATTTGTTATTTAATTGTTGTTGTCCCTGTGTATATACTTTTGCAATTTCTACCTTTGTTAAGTTCACAAATACTTTGATGTTAAATAAGGATGCGTTTTGTTAGCACAGGTCAGTCTCGTTAGTAGTGTGGATGCTTTGACAATGTAAAGAACAAGCATACTAACTATGTTTACAAATGGAAATATTCTATTATAAGACAGTCTTGCTGAAAATGTTTTTTTTTGTTACTTTATAACTAAATGTTTCACAAAATTGTTTCTTTCATTTGTTATATTTTACATAGGTTTCTGTTGTTTAAAACAAGCAAAACATTACAAATTATGAATTTAATGAATACAACAAGGATAGATTATATAGTTTGTAATCGTAAATGTAAGTATCCACTTAAGACTGTTTGCTCTCTGTGTTAACGTATAAAACTAGAACCACCAATAAACAGACATGTCAAACTAACTAAAACTGTAAAATAATGTTGTTTTGTTTCAATTCAATTAGAGGTTTTTCGGTAGTTTGCTAACACATTCCTTTCAAGAAACCTTTTTCATAAAAAACAGAATAGTACAACCCGTCGAATTAAAAAAATTTAATAAGCCAAAAAAGTACTCTAAAAATCTATTTTTTCTAAAGGCCAGAGCCGGGCCTTTAGAAAATGTTTAATAGTTTCTTGCGAATTTTCACAAGTGCTGTAATGAGTATTAAAAGGAATTCCCAGGTTCTCTATGTGGGTTCTTATACACTAAAGACTTGCTTTTAATGAGTTCCCAAGATCTAGTTTTGTTATAAGAGGGCCACTGTAAAAAGTGAGTCTCTATCATGTTACTAAAACGTTAAATTTGTTAAAAATAAACTCAAGAAGCAATGATAAAGAATTATCTTTGGTTTTCTGAATATTTTAATAAATAATTTCAAGATTGAAGATAATTAACTGTAATTCAATAAATATTTCTTGGTTCAAAGAATTAATTTTGACATTTAATGAATTTTAAAAGAAAATACTCTGTAAATTCATATATGAGCGGAATTCAGAATTTATTTCGTACTTCATATGAATTTTAATATGTCGTTTTAATGTATATAATATAATTGTATATAATTGTTATTATAAAGTTTTTTTCAGAGATTCTTAATAACACAAAAGTGCTGTTCAATTGCACTTCCATTGAATTGGAATATATATATATAGATGGAAATTTCCTAATTAAAATTGTTTTTGAGGAATACGTTTTAATAAGTATGGTTATAAAATATTAAGATACATCCCTTTATCGAAGTTATCACAGTAACGAGTTTATATAGTTAGTAATCTATCTAATTCAGTAATGGTTTATAATGTGCCACATCTAATAATAATAATAATGAAGTGCTATTCTATGAATGTATTTTAATTGTACTGTAATGAAAAGTTCAAATAGTATTATCTTAATGTAATCGAAAATATTGGATTTTTGCAAAATTTTGAAACAATTTATGAAAACTTTGTCTAATAATATTTTAATGCAATCTATATATGACACTAAAATCGCGTTAGAAGACTGAATAATTAATTACTTAATTGTAATAATTTCAATTTAATAGGATGTTTTTAGCAGTGCTTTCAATATCGTCATTGTTCACTGGAATTGGAAACTCGACTGAAATTCTCAGAAACTCGATCGTCTGAATGTTAGAACCATATTTTATCATAGATTGAATGTTTTGAAAATTGATTATAAGCTAAATAAAATGAAATTGAAAATGAGGAGTCATCATACTCGTTATTTTGTTACTATTGACAATTTAACTTCATAAAATGATGCAAAACAAATAAATTGTTTTCAGTAGTCGCAACCCGAAAGCTTCGGACCTATGTAAAGATATTGTTACTTTGAAAATTAACACGAAAACAAAATAGATATCACGGATTACTATATGCGAAACAAAAATTTATTGTTTGTATATTGTATTAAACATAAAAAAATGTATATTAAATTAATTTTACTGTTTTTCTCACATTTTATTAAAAAAAAACACAAAAGAAATTAGAACATTACGGAAATTAAAACAAACCGAAAAACAAATCAGTTTTAATTTCTGAGCGTCTACTGTACTGGTATTCTCAAACTTGAGCAGGACAGTTTATATTGCATTGCAATATAGTAAAAATGTGTTTTCCATTATATAAATGGGAACATTTGTAGTTTGTTGCTGCTGCTTAACCGGCTTTATTATTATATTAATTTGTAAATACGACTATTGAAAGTATCATACTGTTTTTGAAATGTTCTACTAAATTGAAGTCATATCAATTATCCTTTCACTTTATGCATGCAAGCAGTTAATACAATTACCAGAATTGTGTTTTGTTCTTGTTGCTTTGTATTGTTACTAAGTTATAGGGTTACAGAGCTCGTTACTTAAGGGTGTGAATACTGTTAATGTGTCAATTAAGGTAGTAAATAATTAGGTATTTTGCAACAAGTGTATTTTAATAAGTGTATTTTGTAGTTTGTTCATCCTTTTGAAGATTCTTTGGTTGTATTTGAAGTCCTTTTTTTTAAATATCAGAATTGCCAATATCTGTTATAACATTCTTCCTATTTGTCCCTTCTTTAATGAATAATACTTCTTTAATGAATAATACTTTTCTCGTTTGTATTCGCCTTTTGTATTCAAATAGTATTAAATACTAAAATTCTGTTTTTATTTATGATTTGTTGATAATGGACTTGCGAAATAGCAAAAAGTCATTTGTAAACATAACTACCGATTTTATCTTTATTATTAGAGTTTGTCAAAAGAAAAATTAGCTCTAATGAGTCAAACTGTGCATTAATTTCCAAGCAACATTCACAATAGTATCATATTTCGAGTCATAATTTTATACGAGACAATGTGTCATGGTTGGGCGATTAGTGTCATATAATTCATCTTACTCCTTTGTAACTATCTTTTGAGGTTACCTAATTTCAACACTAAGTGTTTGTTTTTCATCCCGTAAAACACTGATTTATAGTTTTCCAAGTAATATAAATGTAAATTAAACAAGCACAACCATTTTGCTACGATAATAACTAAAAATAAGTAGAGACACTTTAAGTAAATAATCTTAACTTACCCCAGCCAATGATGGCATAAATATTGAAGCGTATATTATTATTAGAGAAAGTCTTCACGACTAAAGTGTATAAGTAGAGACCTGTAAAGATAATGTTCAAATAGGGAAAGAAGAAAACGGCATATCAGTGACCAAATGGAATAATTCTTTACTACAATAAACAAAATCATAAAAAATCAAATCAAATTTAAGCATTCTGTGTACTTTTTTTGGGGAAAAATTGTAGTATTTGTTGTCGGCTAAGTTATACAAATCTCTTGGTTACATTTTACGCTTGAATTTCATTAAAGGAAATTACTAAAAAAAAGAATCGCAAAAGCAAAAAGGAAAAAATAAATCTAAATACAACTAAACCAAAATAAGAGCATACAAATTTATGTGTTCCCATACATTGTTGCTAGATACAAGTGTATGTCAAGTATACGCTACAGTGAAATTGTGCACATAAATAGGAAAATAGCAGTAGAATTAAGGACGAAAATAGCAGTATACTCACCCTCGACAAGCATCCAGAAGAAATTCGTTAATGTGAAGAAATGGAATAGGGTCACCAGAACAATGCAGCCACCAAGTCCAGTGCGTATTGAAATCTAAACGCCATAAATATTTTCGTATTTATTTATTTATTTTTATTTGCTTTTGTATTGATAAGCCAATAAACAAATTATCGAATGCAAGGATATTTATTAGATATACAAAAAGATAGGAAATTTATATAATTGGCGATATTTAGCTTATTGCAAAATAAATGAAGTAAAAAAGTTAATCAACAAAAAAAATATATTTTTGATTTTATCTTTCTTAAATAAATCGAATTTAAGTAACTTAACTCTGTTGCAAACGTAATAGTTAATTACATGATTATTCATTTCATAGTCTTGGTTTGGCAGCACTGCTTCAGTAATATATAAAACAAAACTATCATCCAATCCATAACATTTATTGAGATCTAGGCTTGCCATTTTACAAAATTAATCCTTTAATATACGCTAAATATATTAAAATTGCAATTGTCCCCATATTGCAATTATGGGGACAAGTTTCCGCATTTCAAATTTCTGTTGAAGCTCATTTATAGTTAAATGGACCTGTCAACAAATAAAAATTTCCCACTTAGAGCAAAAAGAATCCGGTAGTAATTTTGAAAGAACATTACCTCCATAGAAAAAAAACCCTGTATACTGCGGTATTTGATCAAGCAGTGTAGTCAGCTCGAGCTGTACGAGATTTATCACGGCATTGATATAATTCAGCGAATTTATATCCAGCGGTACCGCTGGCTTAGTCATGTCGTGAGAATAGATAAAGAAGAAACCGTCTCCGATGGAGTGATTAAGTTACGGGAGCACTAATCGGACTTGATGTACGAGACTAGAAAAATCGTGCTCACACCAGAGGCGCTTTGAGAGACATGCTGTGTCAGACCGAAACTCGGAAACGGGGTGTTATGGCTAAACAAGTAAATACTAGTAAGTAAGTGTGGTCAGCTCGTACCTTTTTAAAAATGACGAAGGCAATGACACAAATTGATCGCTACACTCACATGATTATCAATTTTTTTTGGCAGAAGATCACATATATGACTGTAGAATATATGTGGAATATATATCAATCGAGCGGTGCACAAATTATAAGCTAATAATAAGCTATGCACTGTTTTGACTTTTATTGTACAAGTTTCTGGAGGTTTAATTTAGAGAGAGGTGACAACAAAATCACCACTGTTACGCACGTTACATTCACAATTACCTTTCATGAAATGGCGATAAATTTTTATCACTTCCGAAAGATTAAATCACACTTACCGCATTTTATTTGCGCAACGCGAAACTACTTATGAAAGATGGTTATGGAGGTGAAAATAGTTGATAATAGTTTGGCTATACTTTGACGGTGATTTGTTTTCAGTGTGGAGACTTTGAGGACTGGTTACATAAACACTATTGTTTGAAAAGTCGCACAAAAAACTATTTATGAAAGGTGATTGTGAACGTAATGTACGTATAGTAATGAAAACAGACAACCGTCAACTAACGGCAAAATTATCACCAAAGTCTAAACCAAACAACCGTCAGATTATGACGAAGCTATTGCTAGTTATTAGTATCCTTGTGGAAGAGGTGTTAGAAGATTTTCTAGGTAGGGCATTTTTTTTAAGAGGCAACTAAAATCTAGTAGGCATCACCTGATATCATTTGGAGTATGAATGAGTGCGTTTCACTTGAGGCATCCGACCAGAGGTGTAAATCTGGCAACATGAGTAACATGAGGTCTCACAGCCTCACGCTGTCCTGACCCTTTAATGGGTGTATCGGGGTGGTTGTGGTTAAACCCAAATTTATGCGGGCAAAATAATTGTAAGCACTTACTTTTATTTGATGTAGAGTTATATTTCCTAATTTCTTCTTTGAGTGTGACATAAAGAAAAGCGAAGATGTTAGTAGGCCTCGCTCCCAAACACGGAGAAAACTATTTCCAAACGTAAGTTTGTTTTTCGGGGTATAATACTGATACGTTTTTTAAGAGTAACTTGATGTTGAGCGTTAATAGTAAGTAATTACGTTAAAAAGTTACGGACTCTGTCAGTTTTGAGCAGACAAGTCATTGATTACTATCTCAAACTGATCTAGAACTTTAAGATGAGCTGCGGAGAACAAATCAAATGCGTTTAATTTCATACCAAATAGCGTTGTCCACACAATATATTGAAACAAAAACTGTTCAAAATCTCAATCGGAGTGAGTTTTATTTACGTTTACTTTAGGAACCATAAAATGAATAACCCTATATTTATCATACTTAAATGACAAACAAAAAAAAAACGATAATTTTTTGAATTAAAAATACTTAGAAAGCATTTCAAATATAGTATGAAAAAATAGAATTAATATAAAATCGCTTTAACAATTTACTTAAATTCTATGTGCACACTGTAGGGAAATAAGAACCTTTCCCTCTGCACGCACAGTCATACAAATTATTCTATACAAGGATGAACATACCTGCACGGATAATGTGAGAATCCATAGTAATGCCGACATGATATAAGTGAAAAACAAATTCGCATGAATCGAGTTCCGCAAGCACCGTAATTCCCTGGTTGGCGCGAAAATGAAGGCGTTGACAGTACCCGCCAAGTAGTTTTTGTATTTGTCGTTGGTTTGGTGTAGTTTGGTTAGCACAGAATGTTGGCATGTCGAAGGAAGTGTTGAAAAGTCGCATATGTATCATTTGCAATGAAAATAGAAATAGAAATGGAAAAAGTATGAGTATTACACACACATTTGCCTTTAATTCAAGCACACAAACAAAGTTATTACATTTCGTATATGTCTAAATAAAATGCTTATTTGTGCAATAAACCAACTGAACGCGAATAGTTAAAAGCGCTGATATAACATATCCTTGAGCGCTTGTACAGGCACTGATAAGGTAGTGAAATGGCAAAGGATATTAAGTAAAGTTGCGGTTCCCTTAACACTTTTATTTTAAAACAAAGGCGATGTAATGTTAATTAAAATCTTGAATACTATTGTGTTGCACTAATTTGAACTTTACAAAAAAATGAAAATAAAAATTAGTTTCATATGGCTATAATAGTATTGTTATATTTAAGCAATGTGAAATGTATGTGTATGTGTGTGAAAAGTAATTATTTAATAATTATAAAATTTTAAAAAATTTCACAAAATGCACAATTGTTATGAGAGTACTATTGTTAAAGAATTCAAACTGAAAACTCAGTGAATCCGATGATTTAACTTAACGGCATCTCTCTTAACCGCGTCATGCTGTTTGTTCCCACTTTTAAATATTCATGCAGTGTACGATCTTTTCAAGGGACAGTTATCTTAACCAAGATGAATTGCTAATTTTATCTGTACCCGCTAACTACCTGCCATCATCTTAACTGTGCTATGCTGTTAATCCCCAATTTTTAATTTTCATACAGTGTGCGGTCTCTTCAACTGTCACTTCGCTTAAAGTTGTTGATATCATTTGTGGCTGCCAACTGTTGTTAGTTCCCACTTTTCATTTTTCATGCATTGATCTTTTCAAAGGGCACTTGCCTTAACCCAGAAATATTTCTGATTCCATCTATGTCTGCTAGCTGTTCACCGCTTTTTTTTTGAGTTCAATATACGATTATTTCAAAATCCTACACTCCAGCTAATGTATCAACCAGCAACGGCTCTCAATTTGTCATAAAGTGGTTTAAGTAAGCCACTTACATCCTTTAAGTAATTTAGTTATTTCCGTCTTTTAAGTAGGAAGTTAATTCTTTAAATGTTTAAAATGAATTGCTTTATAATAAAAATAAATAAAAATACTCCACTTTTGGGCTTGGGATCTATACTTAAAGTAATTAATGAAATATAATAGGTTTTATACAGTCCTTGATATAGTTTATTTATCTCTTATTGTCATTGTGACCACCTTTAATTGCTGTATTAAAAAATTTTTAATTGCTATAACATTTGTGATTATTTCTAATGGTGAAGATGTAAAAACTATTAAAAGAGGTAATAAATTCATTTTGCAGACTGCATAACAAACAATGACAAATTGTACTGATTTGTGTTTTTATTGCGTTATTTATTTTTAAATAAAACTTTCTTCAAATTAAAATAATAAAATAATTTTTTTATTTTTATTAATACATTGTGACCGAAAAGTTTCCGGAAATTTTAAATAAAACGCAAAATTCTTAATCTTCATCAATATTTATTTTATCTCCTTCAAAAATATCCATTAAAGCGAACACAAATGCCAACGTTCTCAATCATCAAAACATTTTTATAGGCGCTTTCCGGTATGGCTTTGAGTTCCCTCTGCGAATTCTGTTTTACGTCTTCTATGGATTCAAAACGCGTTCCTCTGAGTGGTAATTTGAGGTTGGGAAACAGGAAAAAGTCACACGGTGCAAGATCAGGTGAATACGGTGGCTGTTCGATGGTATTTATTGAATGTTTGGCCTTAAAATCGTTGATAATGTTGAACAAATTGAGGTGAATCGGAACAAGCCGGGCGTTGACACGTCGCATACACAAATTGTCCACCAAAATCAAACGAGCCATCTCACGACCGATGCCTAGCTCTCGTGCTATCTCTCTAACACTCACATGAGGATTTTGGAACACGATTTCCTTTGCCTTTTCAATGTTTTCGTCGGTGGTAGAGGTCGAAGGTCGTCCAGAACGCGGCATGTCTTCGACGGTCGTACGACCGTCCTGAAAGGCTTTGTACAACTCATAAACTTGAGTTTTCGATAAAACTGATTCCCCATAAGCCTTTTGTAGCATTCGCAACGATTCTGCACACGAAATTTCGTTCGAAACACAAAATTGGATGCAAACTCTTTGTTCAATATTTTTTTCCATTGTTTTTTTCGCAACGCACTACTGAGGTGAACTGGTTTCAACAGCTGCCGTAAACGAACTGTCTGACAGATCGCGCTCATTTTTGGCATAGTAATTAAGGAAAGTGCTGCCAAACTACATAAACTTAAAATATCGAAAAATATACAGCGCGCGAATTTTAAATGAGAATTTCCCAAAACTTTTCGGTCACAATGTATATAGATATTTATTTTTAAAGATTTTTTTTTCAATAAATAACTCTGTTTTAAAAATAAGACGAAGTAAATATTTCACCTTTCAATAAATGAAACGAATTGAAGGGCATAGAAATCTTATTAATTTAATTTATAGAGAGGTTGGGTAAATTGATTAATGAACACTAACTCTGAGCTTCGAATTCGGCAGGGTACGAGTTTAACCATTGGTACATGCAGTCTTTAAAAATTATTTACAAATAATCAAATACTCGTATAAAAAATAATTCGAAGACCACTGATGATGGGCATTTGTCAATACTGAAAACAGCTGTATGGTTAGCCTAAAATTCAAGTAATTAAAAATAAATAAAAATATATTTGCTGTTGTTTCTTTATTACTGTTCGAAATTTTTCTAATAAATACAATAGTTTCTATTAAGTAAGATGGTCACTACCATCATATCATTAAAATCATACTTAATATTTAATTTATTTTTAAATTATGAACAATTTTTATTTATCCAATAGAACAGTTTTATAAGACCTTATGTACGTATAAAGCAATACTAGTTCTTACTTGACTGCAGATGCACCTTCTTAACAATGCATAGTCAGCTAGTTATAATAATATTTACTGAATGAATATTTAAAAAAGTTGGATAAAATCCTAAATTAATCTTTGCAGTATTTTTAAAATAAATAATTTTAAAATAAATCTAAACAAACAACACATTTGGCCGATAAGAAAATATTACATATGTAGAAAACTTTAAAATCTCTATAAATTAAAATACAGAATGATGTTAAGTGCATCAAACATCAAATTCTAGCAATATGATCATATAAGAGGTTGTAGAAAATAGATTTTTTTTATAAAGTAAATAAAAATGATATCTAGTTTGAAGAAAACTATAAACTTGAGCCATGTATAATCTCCGTGTAGTTTGACCTTTAAAATTTTGAGTTTAGTTTCACTTTTGTTTAAGCAATCAAGTTGTAATTACTACTTTAAGCTGCTCTAGTCTTTAATAATTTACTTTATAACATTTTCGTAGTAGAAATTTTAACTACTACAATGTAGTTCTGTTAGATATTTCTTAATAGATTCATAACTTTATTACAATGGTCTGCAAATGACACAGAAAAACGAAATTAAAACTTAGATAAGATAGAATTTTATACGAAATCTAAACAAGACTGCATTGTTACAGTTATAAGAATATATACCAAAATTGTATTATCCTTTAGAATGGCGAAACTTGCAAAGAATCGAAATGGCAAATGTCAAATTTTAATATTAAACTTGCACTGCACGTTATTTTGTGTGCATGAGTTCCATTACTTTATTTTTGTATCATTTTTTTATGCTTTTAATAAAATTCGGCACGTTTGTAATAATTTCTTATTTTTATAGAATATTTGCTTTATTAAAATGGTGTTTTTTCACACATTTTGTTGAACTTTAAATGCAGGACGAATTTGTATTTGGTTTATGATGCAATGAAATGCAATGTACCACATCTGGTGAACCCATTAACATTTATGAAGTAACTAATTTAAATAAAAATCTTATTTAGCAAAATTGAAATGATTTATATATTTTTTAAGAGTACCTTTTATATGCAAATGTAAAATATAAGCAAAAACTTAAATGATGCAATATTCATAAATCAAATAAAATATTGCATTTAAACTTATGCATTCCGTTTTTGTAAATGCACACTAAAATATAGAATAGAACATAAAACTCACTTGAAATACGCAAAGACAATTATGGCCAATGTCAACGAAACCAAACTTATAGTGTATCCAATGTAATAAATTATGGTGGGCAGCTCGACAATTGGCTCAAATTCAGGAACAGGTGACGGTGCAGGCAAATGCATACAAGAATCGTAATTTGTATATTTTTCCCAGGTTCCATTCAAATGACAAAACCGAGTGGCATTTTCTGTAATATATTCAAAAAAAAAGAGCAAATGTTATTTCTCTGCAAAAAATGTATAAATAAATTAAATGTAAAAAATATTAACATAGCAAATTAAATATTTTCTTATGTTAAAAGAATATGTTACATTACCGCTCGATAGCGAGAAGAGTCATTCAAAGAAATTTCTGCTGTTATAAATATATATATTTTAATGTATGAACACGTATGATTTGTATTCATATGCACTGTGCACACTCTCTTGTGTAAGTGAGTTTAATGAATTATATGTTATTAACTCTTTCACTTGTTAACATATTAATTAAGCTGTTATATGCACACAAATGAGTCAAATTTTAAATGCTTCGGGTGCTGCGGTACGTATGAGCAACATTTTGGTAGAAGAAAAAATGCTTTTTGTTCGAAGTGTTAAAATTGTGATGTACGGAAAACTGTTAATATTTAAATGTGTGTTCATAAATATTTTATTTTACGTTTTTAAAATGTATATCATATTTTAATATTGTATATATCTACATGCATTTTTGGGCAGCTTAATAGAGTTTTAAACACAATAAATTATTTATATATTTTAATGTTAATTTTTCTTTAATGAAAGGGACGCGTATTCTGATGAAAATTATTTAAAATTTAGAAGGGTTCGAATAGAAATTAAAAGACAACAACAAAAATTTTAGTTGATTTATTGAAACTTGGCTCACCATACAATGCTGTTACATTGGTCTTAGGAAATATTCGAATTTTTTAATTAGTTTATAGTCCGTTTATAATTTGTTTGGAGTGCAGGTGCTAGGCTTAGAACTCATACATGTCAAATTAGAAGCAATGACTAATGTGTTTTTTCACAAGTAGTTAAGGCTGTACAAACTTTTAATGCTCAAGTTCCAAGCACTTTGTATTTTTTAAGTGACACTTACCACTTATTTATTTATTATTTAAGTGAGTTATATATACTATTTCACAGCTAAAACTTTATAATATTTTGTAGCTTTTAATTTATTGTAGCTTTTAGCTTTTAATAAAATTGGCAGGGCACAAGTTCGATTTCTGGTACCTGCACTCTAAAAAAATTATTTACGAATAATTAAATACATAAATTATTTTCAAGACCTTTGATGATGGGTATTTGGTAACACTGGAAACACCTGTATGGTCGGTCAAAAATTTAATTAATTAAAATAACATAAAAAAGAAGTTTTGTTATTGTAGTTTACTATTTTTCGAAAATCTCTTTATTAATCATTTTTATATAATAACAAAAATATTACCAATTATGTTCTGAAACATATCTACAGCTTTCGAAAATCTGAATTTATATCAAATTATGTTTATATTAAACTAAATGCTGAATATTGAATTAAATACTTAATTTCTTTGCATAAGATTTTTCTAATAAAACGATATTGTGACATTTTTGTGATTCGCTTTATTCTTAATGCATTCATGCATCTCATATAGATAATATGATAGCAATAAAAGCCATTGCTCTAACGTTCTATTAGATAACGGAAGATGTGAAAACTACTTTGCATATAGAATGCAGCGTCGTGTGATATGCAACATTGAATAACAACAATGAGAAATGTCCCATTAAAATGTCACTCAAAGTTTCACTATGGATAAAGCTTTCTATTGATATCATCCACAAGTATCGCTTAGGTATTTGTAATTTAACGTTTAATGCTTTTGCGGATATGGTTATGGGTGTGTAAGGTTTGCATAGCACATTATGCATAATGCATTTCACTTGCCACGGTAATAACGTTGCGAAAACGCAAAATGCGTATTAGGTACTGCGTATAAATTTGGGTGCCATAATAAAACTATACAACCGTCTATGAAAAGGATCCGTGGTGAGTTTAGTATTCATAAAACTTAGAATTGATTTTTAATTATAATATGATATTATTATAATAATAATAAATTAAATATTTAAGCTTATGTCACATCAGTAGTAAAGCATATTTAAAAAATAAAACGATTGAAATAAAAGTTAATTGAATTTTAATATTTCAGATATATCATACCAAAAAACCAGTATAATGACAATTATAGAGAATATCAAAACAATTTTTAAAATGGAATAATGATGTTTGTTAAGGTTCCTAACACGGCTATGGACTAAAATATTTTAAAGTGAAGTTGCGTGTTTAAATATAAAATATTTAAAAATATAGTTGAAGGTTGTCTGGCGTTATACTTGAGTGCCGTGCAGCAAACAACATGTTGCCAGTCTTTTTTTTATAAATTCTGTTAAAAATAAAATTAACAGATATAATAAATTATATAAATAATCTGTCACCTTTTAAACATGATTTTATTAACTTTTTTTTTAAATTAATACAAAAAGAAAACAATTTCGTTAAATTTTGTACTTTTTTTGGTCGATATTGCTCTATCTTCAATATTATTCAGCTTTGAAAATAAGTTAATCTAGTAATAATTGTCGGTGAAAACGGTTATAAGAAAAAGCCAGTTATATTGAAACCGCTAAAGTTCAGATAAACATTTCAAGCTATAGGATTTATTGGGCTAGAACATACATTACGTGCTTTGAAACTAGATTCAATCGAAACTTACATATGTTGGGAAGATTCAAATATTCCGCGGTATGTTTTAAAAAATCATGTTAATTCAATTTCGACTATTCCTTTACATTTGACACCAGAGTTAGGAAAAGATAAATCATATTTTATTAAAAAAGAGAGACTGGGTTTAAATGTTGAACGAATCACAACCTCTTTTAGAATGATTAGCAAACAAACACAAAATGTTTGGTATTAGTTTCGAAATTTTACTTATAGATGACTACTAGATAAATTGAAAATAAAAATCTACATGTCTCTTAATTTAATTCAATTTACTCTGAAATAAGGAAACTCAGTAAGAGACTTTTGTAGAGGTCAAAATGGTAGTCAAAAGGCTTAAGACCTAAATGGTAGATGCATTAAAACTTCCCAACCATCGAAGATATGTTTGGCCTGACATTGTCATGATAGAAAATAACTTGTTTTCCGTTGGCTGATTCTGGTCGTTTTTTCTTGATTGTTTCGTTGAAGTAGCTGAGTTTTGAGCAATTAACTGTTGCAACAGGCTGAATCAACTTTTATTAAATAGTTTCCTTTCAGCAATCTTGTTTGCTGCAAATCCAGACTTTGAAGTCGTTTGCGTAAGTTCGCCGACCTTTGGTCGTGATCACTTGTGTGGGCTAGTGTTTAATTTATATTTCGAGAATCCGCTCAATTATATTAATTTGCATTAATTCATGTAATACTAAAACATGGAGCAATTTTGCGTAGCCTGCTTTTTCTAAAAAGTCTTAAAATTTCCCGAACCAAGTAAACCACTTCCATGTCCGGCGATCATTTACAGTATCCTTACCATGAGTTGCAACTATCTTTATAACTGATAATACATCTGTACATCTATACACTTTAATTTATACTATATTATATATCTTTATAGTATACTTAGATTTTTTTATAAACCACAGTCTATTGAGTATATCTAAACGTTTTAGATTTATATCTTTGTAAAATTTCAATATTTAAATGACTATATGTCTTTTATAACTGAATTTCACGGGTCCACATGTAGTCTTATTTTATGAATTAGTATTCATATTTTATTTTCAACAATTAACTGATATTGCCCTGTATTTGGCCTGTATTTGATTATTAAGTCGGGTAAATTTTTCTTGAATATACTTTCGTCAGTTGATCTTTTAATGAAGAACAGTAAGATTACGTATTGAGTGTGTTATCCATTGGTTCAATACTTTTATTTGACTTCAGCTGTGATGTGTTATTACTACTGTTTATAAAATTGATGTATATCAAGATCGCCACATTAACCTCAACACTTCAAGAATTAATATACTTCACACATTTTTTTTAAAAATAATAATTTTTAGAAGGGTTTTCGAATAACAAAGAAAGAAATAAAGGACAAACACAAAAATTTATTTTTTAATTTTTATTGAAATTTGGCTGACCATACAACGCTGTTTCGAGTATTGCCAAGTACTCTTCATCAGTGGTCTTTGGGAATAATCGAATTTTATTTAATTAGTTTATAGTCCGTATACAATTTGTTTGGACTGCAAGTGCCAGGCTTAGAACTCGTGCCTGTCAAATTAGAAGCGATGACTAATCGTGTTTATCCACAAGAAGCCAAGGCTGCACAAACTTTCAATGCTCAAGTTCCAGGTTTTATTGTCACTTATTTTTATTTAATTAGTGACAACAACCAACGCACTTGCCGTGCTTTTTAAATAAGAACGAGCTTATAAACTTCAGCTTTATTTTTAGAAACACAAGTTCAGCGAATTGAAAGTTTAACTTTTGGGTTTTGCCTATTTCTTTATTTCTTTTCAAAGCTACTCTTTTTGTAGAGACATTTTGTAATGCATATTGTTTTACTTACTATATGTAAAGCGACCATTTTGGTGCTTTTTACAAAGAAGCTATGCTATGTTATTCTACAAATCCGCTTTCGCGGTTAGGAAAAGTTGAACAATATTATATTTTAACATATTGTTCTTTACTTTTCACAAGTCTAATATTTGAATAAAGTATTAGTGTTACTATAAAGCTACGCTTTCTTTGTATGGGGACAAAGAAGCTTTATTAAAATTTAGAGGGTTTTCGAATAACAAAGAAAGAAATAAAGGACAAACACAAAAATTTATTTTTAATTTTATTGAAGTTTGGCTGACCATACAACGCTGTTTCGAGTATTACCAAGTACTCTTCATCAGTGGTCTTTGGGAATAACTTGCAGTCCAAACAAATTATATACGGACTATAAACTAATTAAATAAAATTCGATTATTCCCAAAGACCACTGATGAAGAGTACTTGGCAATACTCGAAACAGCGTTGTATGGTCAGCCAAATTTCAATAAAATTAAAAATAAATTTTTGTGTTTGTTCTTTATTTCTTTCTTTGTTATTCGAAAACCCTTCTAAAAATTTAATAAAGCTTCTTTGTCACTATACAAAGTAAGTCTAGCTTAACAGCAACACTAATACTTTATTCATATACAAAATTATTAATATTTATAATCATACAT
>NC_051847.1:56585282-56612826 GCF_002237135.1 Teleopsis dalmanni | reverse complement strand
TGAAAGAATGTATAACACTGATTTATAAATATTTGATTGCCATATCAGTGTGGTTGTGCTGTTGTAAGTTTGTGTTACCTTACCCAGTTATTCAAATAGTTTCTTATCTCCTGTTTAAAAAGTTAATGATTTGAATCGGTTTCTAGAAGACGTGCTGTGCATAACCTTTACCCTTTTGATAATACTGGTAAAATGGTAGTTTTTCAAAAACATATGAATAAAGTAAAAGTGAGTTCGATCTGAAAACCTTTAGTGTAAATATCTACTAAAAGCTATATTGATTGCTTTTGTTTAAGCTTAAGTAACAAATATATTTAGACTTTGATTAAAACCAAAAAGAATGTTGTTATAAGATATATTTATTTACATATATTTTACTTACACTTTTCCAGTGATATATATGAGTCCTTTACATTTTTTTTCTCAACAGTCAACTGTTCTGCATCTTCATCAGATAATGCTAATGGTTTAAGTATACATATAATTGAAGTCTTAATAATGCATTGAAAACAATACTTGGAAAAATATACTAGCTTTGAAAAGTAATTTCGTTTTATTTTTAACAAAGGATTTAAAATTTTTTTTATTGGCATTTAATTTCACATTTAAGCCGTATTGAAAGTAAGACAACAGAAAGCTCTGCGGCATAAAATACCGATTCTTAATTCTTAACATCATCAAAAGGTTAATTTACAATTTGTGTTTTTAATTGAATTTAATTTTATTCTCAAGAAAAAGGTCAAATTTTGAAGCTAATACTCATTGTGTATGAAAAAAAGGCTGCATAGAATATCAAACGAACATTATAGGCTTACTATAATTAATTAAATTGGCAACTCACGAAGAGCATTTATATGTAGAATTTAATGTATTAGAGCAAGAAAACATAGAATTATTAAATTCTAAAATTATGCTACTGCTACAAACAGAGCAAAATGGTATTGAACCAAAATAGACAATATATTATTCAATACTTATGCCATATTAAAAATTTAAAAATAATAAATAACGAAATTTTGAATAATCCAGCATTAGTATTAACTTTTAATCACTTGCCTTTAGTAACATTAATTTTCTCTTGGATCGAATTATTAGTTATTTTGGGTATTCGCCATATCCAATCGTCCTCATTCCAGCAACGAGTATAAAAACTTTCACGAGAAATTTGTAGCTGTTCATCACCATCAATGCGCTCTCCATTCATATTAAAATAATCTTCTTTTACAATTTCATTAAAATCAGTATTCACTGCAAGATCACTCCAATGTAAAAACTTTGGTGATATATGTTGTAAATCACTTAAATCAAGCTTTACATCATTTAACAGTAAATAAAGGAAAATATCACTTATGCGCATATATAAATTAAACGGCCATATGTCTTTTTTAATCGTGGATTCATAAATTTTGAATAGTTTTAGTTTATCATTATAGATATTAGACAATTGATAAATATTTGTGAACTTGCAGAAATCTTCGAACGATATATGCATCAATGTGCGCAGAACAGATTGTTTTGGACCAAAAGAAAAACGAAGTACATAGGATAAAGTACATTTCTAAAAAAAGAATTAGTAAAATTATATAAATTTATTCATTATAAGTTCATTTCAATTACCAAAGGAATTGGATCGAACAACTTATTGAATATTTCCATGTTTTCTTCAGGTATGACTGGCGATTGTTCATCCAATGTTATTTCATTTTCAATATTTGGTGGCACAATCGTTTCTATTGATATTGTTTCTATTCCCGACTGTCTTTTATGTGGTTGTTTATTTTCCTTTATACGTTTTAAAATTTCTGGATGCTTATTAACATCAGACACTTTTTTTGATATGTACATTAATAAAAATTCATCAGATAATGGCTTATAGCTATCGAAATAGGTGTAATTTGATTCTCTATCACTTTTTAAATGGTTTTTATCACATTTTTTTTCTAAAAACAAAACAGATTATACATCGTTTCCTTTCTTTAACCAACAATCATCATATGTTTTTATTGAGATTCGAACGAACGATCAAAAATTTAATCATGACTCTTAAAATCTTGTAGTTATGATATCATCACTCCTCTCTTATATAAGAGTTGGTTATTGGGAAACAATGATTATTCTGATGAATGGACTTAAAAGTGAAATAGAAATATTTCAAGTATTCGATGGCGTTAATATCAGTGATATAAATACGTTATATCACAACATAGTGAAAACCTTTGATGTAAATAGATTAAAAAGACGAATGGAACCAAGTCTCGTCAACCACAACATTCCGCAAGAAAAAGTAGAGCCTATAGTAGAATGAAATACGAAATCAAAAAAGAATAAGTGACGAGCTTAGGAATTCAATATGTTACTGTTCTAAGCGTGATAGTAGTAGAATTATAGTTGAAAAAGGAATCAGCGTATATCATTCAGGTGTATTTTAATTGTAACAATCGGAAACCGAAGATCTATGCAATGGTGTGTTTGAGATTGGTAATGAGAATATCATAATTACGGGAGATGCCATGTTAGAATAAGATAAGAACAGTGTCTTGAATTTAATCAACTGACAAAGTAGTAAATTGTCTATATATCCTAAAGTCAAAAATTAGATTTTATATCAGAATGGGTGAAAACCACTTCGGTTTTGCAATATAGTTGACCTAAATGCATAGAATTGTTTATTCATTGTTGAGCAGAGAAGGCAGTCATACCTTTCCCAGAAGACTTAGTGAAGCTTCAATTTACCACACTTTGGTAGTAGAGAATATGCTATACACTGTTCATTGGGCAGTGGTCACTTATTGGTGTACGTTGTGCAACTCTGCTAGAAAAAAATGTTACGCAAACGTATATAATGTAAATTCAAACCTACAAATTAGTGGATAAATTATAAAGGCCTTAGTTCCCCCAAAAGATTGGAAATCCTAATGCAAAGAATTAACAACGCAGCTAAATCTTTACAACATAAAAATATAAAAAATTTGCTTTAGCTGAGTTTAATACTTACTTTCCTTCACTGTTGTTGATTTTGCAGGTATTTCTAAAAATTTTGCCTTCAAACTTTGCGGCATTTCTTTCAAACGTAAAGTGTATTTTTTACGTATCGATGGTTTAAAAAAGAAATTCGTGTAATACAATCGCAGCGCTTTCTTCCAAACCAATTTATTTCTCCGTAATTTTGCAAAAAGTTCTTCATCGCCTTTGGCTTTTTCTTTCAAAATTTGAAGTAGCACTTCTTTATAATATGTGTACTTTTTGAATTCAGCTATTGAGACAGGAAACATATTATTCTTATTAATGGACTTACTCGCTTTCGGTCCTTGCCTGCAAATATTTATAAAAAGAATAGAAAAGGCTTGTTACGTTTGAACAAATAAATCAAAAACACAAAAATTTGTATTTAAAAATTTTTGTTACTTTTTCTACTTTCATTTTGAAAAAATAAGTTTGATTTTATTTACCTGCATTTTTTTTGTATATTTCATATTATACATGTAATAATAAAATTTATCAAAATGACATATTGATTATCCAGAAAATATCCTGAATCATCAAACTTACTTTTAATACAGTGGTTTCGAGTAGTACTGAATTTTAACAATAAAATTTTTTATTTATTTTGAATTAATCGAAGTTTTGGTTAAAAATTAATTAATTAAATCGAATTTAATTAAAATAAATAAAATTTTTGTTGTTGCAATTCAGTGCTGTTCAAAACCTCTATATTAAATACAAATATAAATCTATTACCTAAAATAGTCACTAACGTCATAACTGACATTAAAATCAAATTTTAAATATATATAATAGTAATTTAAACTTACATATCTTCTATAGCCTTTACTTCTTTAGATGAGTCTTTTTTATTTTGAGTATATATAGTATAAAATGATTTTACTGATTTTTCATTTGCATGTATCATCAAATTTTTAAATAGTTCCACATTTGGATTAACAGGATTAGTAACAAATTTGATGTAATATTCGAATGCTATATTCACTAAATCATCATCAGTAGTATTGTAAGTTTTTATCAGAAGATCTAAAACATTTGTACCCATTAGGAAATCTTGAAATTTCAGTGAGAATTTTGAATCGTCGTATTTAGTTGTCAATTGAGGCCTGAAATGTTACTAATTTTTTTAAGTGTATCATATAAATAATATATAGAGAAATGTACCCTTTTGGTAACACCACGGCGTTGTCATTGTTTTTTACCGCTAAGTTTCCAAGTTTTGCACGTAAATTTGAAGGGCATGGAACTAAATGATATTCCGCTGAATCTTTGACGACTTCATTCTCCATAACACCAGAAATAATTGGTTCCATTATGCAAGTTGCACTATATTGAGTTTTATTGTTTATTCATAGTTTAAAATAAATATAAAACATATTACAATATACCTTGTTTGTTTAGTCTCATTAGGGTAATCTTGTTTCCATAAGAGAACCTTTGCGGGTGAACTTGATTCAGGAGTTTTTGTTGTTTTTGTTTTAAACTTGCTTTCATGTAATTTAGAATTTCGTTCAGTATTCTCTTTGACAGCTTTATTTTGTAATACTTAAAAATATAAATTTTTTTTAGCTCATCCTTAGCAATATACAAGTGAAAAACAATTTTAATTACTTTGATTTAATTTAGTTTTCTTGTTAAATGGTGCCACCACTGATGTAATTATGTTATGATCAACATTTTCGTTATTTTCAATACTTGTCGTAGAATCTGAAATAAATATTTTTTAATGGCAAAATATTTTACAAAATATAATTAAATTTACCATTTTCTGAAACAGCATTATACATTTTTTTGGGAAGTGATAAAAGTTTTGCCTTTAGATGTGCCGGACATGGTTTAACTCTTAAGCGATATAACTTTCTAATGTTGGGTTGAAAATAAAATGCTTTATAATAGCTTTGAAGCAAGCGATCACGATTCAAAAATTTTTCTTCTGAGGGTTTAAGGATTATTAACGAACAATCTGTGTGTATCATATCTTGATATATTTGATCAATAACCTCATTATACAAGGTATACTTTTTAAATATTTCTAAACTAACAGGAGGATTATGCTTTTGTAGCTCTGCATTCTTGTCATCGAAGTTAGGTATAATAAAACTAAAAAAATAAATTTTTAATTTAAATAAAATATTTTCATTTTGTTGAAATCGTAATTAAACCTTTTCAATCTTCGTAATACTTGAATTTTTTCGTTTGAAGTTTTTTCATCCATATAACTGTAAGATATTTCAATAATTTGTATAAATAATATTATATTTACATTGAAATGTTAACATCATACCTATGATGTAGATCATTATCTTTGGATGCCTTAATTTCTAACGCTGGAAAATTTTAGATTTTTTAATACTAAGTAATACAATTAATTAATAAAGTCTAACTCACCTAATGAACATTTTTCCATATTTTTATCTTCTTTCCTGCTTCCTAATTTTGTTTTCTTATTTAAATGTTCCTTCGTATTAGATTTTATAACATCTCTATTACTTACTGTAGGCTCTAAAATAAATATTACTTAATAGTAAGGTTTGTGACAAAATATTTTTATTTACCTTCATGATCTGACGTAATTTCTGGATATTTCAAAAGTTTGTCCTTTAAACGTCCTGGACATGGTTTTATTTTCAATGGAAATATTGTCCGAATAACCGTTTGCATGTAAAATGTTTTGTAGTAACTCCGAAGTAATTTATTATTATCAAATAATTCTTCTTTTGATATATTTGAAATTGGCAACTCATACTCCAACTCCTTTATGCTTTGGCAAATGTTATCAATAACATCATTGTGAAAAGTGAACCTTTTAAACGTTTCAAAACTGACTGGAAGGTTGCACTCTTTTTCATTTGTTTCTTTGTTGTTAACATCAAAATTTGATATAATACTATATTTATAAAAAATTCCGTTTTAATAAAATAATTTATTTATTTAAATAACTTAAATACCTCTTTAGTCCCAGGATCTTTTCTTCTAATATCTTTTTATCGGTAATGCTATAATGCAGATACATAAATTTTTTATTGGCTAAATAATCAATCATTTCTCTACTTAATATTTACCTATTTATATTTTTATTTGGAGAACTATCTTGTTTCTTTAAACTTTTTTTTACGCTTTGATGTTCATTATCTTTATTTTCACACAAATGTTTATAATATTCTGGAATTTTAAACAAACGTTGTTTTGTATTTTCATCACAGTCACTAGTGATGCGAACATATTTCATTGGTGCCATACATCGTCGTTGTGGTCTTTTGTAAAAAACGTTATATGTATTTTTTACCCTGCTCATGATTTCTGGTGCCGTGAGATATGTTTCTAAGGCTGTTGAATATTTATCTTTAATATAATCTTTAATTACTTCGATTATGTTTGTATTTTCAATGAACTCGTCGATCGTGACTGGAAAGACTGATCGAGTTTTTAATTCTTCACGGGGTCTGAATCAGAAATAAATAAATTATTTTAGCATTTGTTTATTATTATTAATTCACTTTAACTTACTTTTCTTGCAGACTTATATCCTCCTTTGGTTTTGGACTAGTTTGTGTTTTTTTTGTCTTAATTCGTTTTATATTAGTAATTTTGGTTTGTTTAACATTTTTTCGCTTTCTGGGAGACATTTTTAATTTCACTTTGTATTCAACAATTTAGTTTTGTAATTAAAGTTAAATTCAAATACAATTTTGTAAATGAACTTCGGAATTAGTTCCAAACAAACAGGGTTCATGAAAGAAAAAAAATTTAATAGGTTATTGCTGGTTTTACCAGTTGGTAATAATATCGTAATTTATATAATAATATTGTAAACATATGATGCGAAATATAAAGAACAAATCTAGTTCTTTAATTACAGATTTTCCATACAAAAGTTAACTTTGTTTTGGTCGGGATTAATTTGAAATCTCGTTAGAAATGGTGATTATTTTTCTGTGTTACTCTGTAAATGTCTTTATAATGTAGATTTTTTACGATAATAAAAGATTTGGAAAAGAAATGTCTATTCAAAACAAACATTGAAAATTTGAAAATGGCGAAGTGAGTGAAATTCTTATCAAATTTGTTTAATAATAGTGTTGTATATAATTATAAAACTATTTATAAAACTATATAATTAATTTATATTATAATTTTTTAGTACATAGTTGTTAATCTCGTTTTCTTAATTCTGCAATGTAAACGTAGTATACTATGCTTACATTGTAAAATTAAGAAAACAAGATTAAACGAGTTAATCTGCATTTCTAATATACCCCGTTTACATTATACATTGGAGATTAATTGTGACGGTTTCTCTTGTGTTTTGTTTCATGTGTTTAATAATATTCTATAAATAAAGTATTTTAACACAACTTTGAAGAAAAAATTTTTAATACAAATTAAAAAAAAATTGTTTTATAACAAAAATTTAGCAAATTTTAGTTAAAATTATTTCTAAGATCGTAAAAAAATCTTCGATATTGAGACATTTACAGAGTTGCATAGAGAAATAATCGCCATTTCTAAAGAGATTTAAAATTAATCTTGACAAAAATAAAAATAACTTTTGTACCGAAAATCTGTGATTAAACAACTGGATTAGGACTTTAATCTCGATGTTTGGTTTAATGTACTTTTAATCTCATAATAGGTCTGTTCCACGAGCTACACATAGTAAACCATGAGTAAAACAGAAGTAAAGTACAAACTCAGAGCGTAACACAAATAAAGTGCCAGATTATGCTCTTTACACAAATTTTCATGGAACAGTTTTGTGTAAAGTCTGGTGAAAACAGCTGTTTTTTGAAAAACAAAACAGTAGAAATAGAAATTGAAAAATAACAGAGAAACACATTTTGAAAACCAAATAAACAAAACAACAAGCCAAATATTTTTAAATACTATTTAAAATTAATTTATTTAAAGTTAAATTTTGTTTTAATAAAGTGAGTTAGAGTGCTGTTATATAAATTTATTATAAAAAATTATACAGCTGTCTAAAACGTTGTTTTAATATACCAAATGCATTTTCTATTAGTATTCGACCTGACCCCAATTTTCTATTGAAATTCTTTTGTGGACGAGTAAGACGCCCGTTGTCTTTATATGGCGTAATGATGTGTTGTGTACAGGGGTATGCGGAATCAGCCAGTAGATAGTATTCTGTAAACGTAAGAGGTTTTAATAAATCTCATTTCTTTTTCCAAAGAACTTACCTCCACACTTCGATGGTAGTTGCATATAAATAGGAGAGTTTTGTAAGACCCAACTGTCATGACAGGAGCCTGGATGTCCGATAAATATGCTAATAAATTATCTGTTTTCATCACAGATGGCTTGCAAGCATAATGAAATATTTCCTTTTCTGTCCTTTCCTTTTCCGTAAGTAGTCGTCCTTACGATCTCCAGGAGGATCAATAGTTATAGGAGTGCCATCTAAGCAACCCGCAAAGTAACATGTATTAATATATATGCAGCGTTAATATGCACATAAATCCTTACCTATAACTTTTGAAAAATTGCATAAGCTTTTTTGATGTGCTAGGCCATGCAATTATATCCGGACACATGTTGCTAAAGAAAGTTATCATCCTTCTTATAACTCGGTTTACTGATGATAAAGAGAGATTAAAGCGATCTGATAAATCTCTAAAACAACATGCTTCGTGACTAGCAAACCATAAAAAAACAGCAACGTGAGCTTCTGAAGAAATGTTCAGCTCACTTACTCGCAGTGCAATAAAGTCGGTAATATTTTGAAATTTTATAGCCAAAGAATTAAAAAGACTCCGCGAAATGCGGAAATGAGTTTTGAATTCCTTGTCGTCATATTTGTAAACAACATCTTGTATATAATTTTTTATACACACACGTTTTCTTTTTTTTTTATGTAATATCGAATACACCAATTCTACATCATCGTCAGAGTCACTATCTCGAAGTGTATTAACTACGTTATATTCTGGTTGTGTTGTGTTACTTAAATCACTTAATAAAATATTTATTATGTTTTTATCCATTTCAATATTTATTTATTACAGTTGTTACAATTAAAAATGCAGAATTTTTTAATATTCACACATGCCGCGCAAACAAACAATACAAAAATTTGAATTCAAACCATAAGAGCTGATTTACGCATAAACACAAATTTTACTTCATATAAAATGCATGAGTAAAGTCTGTGTAACATTTTCAAATTTCGACAGGGATGTAACGCTCTCTCAGATGCTCTCATTTACTCACAAATTTGTTCGTGGAACGCACTTGTGTATACACAGTGTTACTCAAAGTTACTATGTGTAGCTCGTGGAACAGACCTAATGTAAACGTAGTATAAGAAAAGTAGTTTACCCAGATCGTGCTGGAATGCTTTCAGATAAAAATAATTATGGGTTTATTTTATTTATATTTCATAGTACGTAGGATATTTATTATATTTATACAATATATCATAAATATATCATATGATATATGTAAGAGAATAAATAGGGCATTTCCACAAATTACTTAAAAAGCTTGTAGTAATGTGGAGAATAATGTGAATAGTAATAGAGATAATTTAGAGATTATATCTGCTTCTATTTAACTGTATAGTTATATAATGGCTAATATAAAACCGATATATATATATATGCTTATTTATAATTTTTCGCAGTGTCAATGTTTACACATTGTTTAGCACTAGCATTTACCCAACATTGTGCAGCAATAATCACCATTCTTTATGTAGAATCTCTTTAAGAATATACTAATGCGCTTAGAGACTTCCAAAGCTTACAGCATATATAAGCTCAATATTTAAAACAAAATATAATATATCCCTAAATATTTTGATATATACTCCCAATAACATAAAAAAATTTAAAATAGTAAATTAATATTAACAATAATAGGTGGCTCTACCAATTACATCACCGTAGCGCACTGTCTCTGCGGAAGTAGTTTGTGTAATAGCCGGTGTAAATCCAATTAATTTTCAAGCAAAGGAACCCCTTAGAGTATACAACAAAAAAATGACCGATTACTATACTCAAGAAATGGCAAGAGATAATTAGGAGCAAACTATCGAAATGTGGCAACAAAGTTGAAACAATAGCACCCAAGGAAGCTAGACTAATACCAAATAGGATCACCTGACTCAAACAGAAATCGGAAGACACAAATTACTATCTCATTCAGATGCTGACTGGGCACGGGAAAGATGGATTTACTCGACATTTATGGTGACGGGGTCTGTGACGACGTAGAGCACATCTTCTTTAACTGTAATAGGTGGCATACATTTAGAGAAGAGATAATAGCACAGATTGGACCAATAAATCCCGAAAATGTAGTGGAAAAAATGAGAGCGAACCCAGAGAGCTGGGGAACGATAGAGTCATATGTGATTCAAGTTATCAAAACGAAGAAATTAGACATAGAAAGAAGAACCAATAACTAGAATAACTAATAGTGCATACACCAAATGTAGTGAAAAAGTGAAGGTCTGGATGCAGATCAAAAATCATACGCGCATGCCAACATAAAAGACTCCAAGGAGTCTTTTTCCGAGGGGGAAAAAGTCGCGCCGAGGGGGTGTTTTAGACCGTATGTTACATATTAACGTTATGGAATCGGGCACAATTTCGACGACAGTCGGTTTGACGATGCATAAAGCATCCCCCTTCTTACCACAAAAAAAAAGAATATAGAGATATTGAAAATGTTAAAATAATTATTGTACTCACAAGCTTTTTTATAATAATTTCGTTACTAAAATTTCGCTTTACAATATCTACTTTTAAGAATAAATTTTTAATTTATAAAAACAAATTCAAATAAAAGAATAAATTTTTCTATAAAGCTCTAAATATATAACTCGTAGAACAATGTGAACTTAGTTTAAATAATTATGTATAAAATGATATTATGATAAAAAATAATATGTAATTTTGGAGTTATTGACAAAACATTGAAAGTATTGAAAAAAAAATCAGAGTGGCATTGTTACATATTACATAAAACAATAAAATTAAATTAATTAAAAATATTAAAAATTATATACTAAAAAAACACAAGCATATAAGTAATGCAAAAAAATGATACTACGTCATAATTCGCCAACTAAACGATAAGAATTTTGGGCTTGGTTACAATGTTTTTCTAATATAATTTCGGGTTTTTTCAACAATATAAGTATTCATTCTATATTCACTGATCATCTCTGATAAACTGACGGCATTAAGAAGAACTAACTGCAGCCTAACGGTCTTTAAAAGTTAATGAACAAAAAATGTCGTTGATAAAGCGAGTTTTTTCAATGATGTGGTCCAGTATGAATAAAAAGCAAACAAAACATGAAAAGAAGCTGATGCAAAGACGAAGGTAAAGTTTCAGTAAAAAAAAAAGAAGAGAATAAATTGGTATATAGCTATATAAATTTCCAGATTATATTTTGAATATCTAATCTTACAAGAATTTTGAACAAACCCCGAGTTACGATTCGGATCTAATCCAAATATATTATATGTTTTAGGATTCTAAAACAGTTTGATTGTCTGATAGTATAATATAAATATGTTCCAATATTCACATATATCATCCATTTTAAGGGAAGCTAACAGTATAAACTTCTGCCTTAAAGACGTTGCAGATATCAGTAAACCTATGATGTGTAATTATATTTAGAAAAAAATCTATTACGTCTTCCGTTAGAGTCATTAGTAAAATAGAGAACTGTTCTTGTTATTATAAGGTACTATGGTATACCATTATCTACGAGATCTATTATACTACTCCCGAAGGAAGTTTCCTAAGTTATGCTGGATTAATTACAGATATTAATAAACTTAGTTCAAGACTTCCGATTTTATTCGGTTAAGTAAAAGTGTGATTGATTTACTAAATAATTACAAGATACAAATAGATAGGATAGGTATTCACTGTCTTTTACAAACAATCTATAGGCGAATTCTTTCTTTAATTCCATTACTGAAAATGGATAGGATAAGTTTTTTAATTAATAAACCATTTAAATTCTGGAGTAATATAAACTTGTGAATTCTTCCTCCATTTTGGAATGGATATTAAGAATTTGGGAGTGTATTGTTTACTGTATTATACCATGTCACTGTGTGCTAAGATGATTCTTATAAAAGTTAAAGACAATCGTAAGACAAATAACCATGAGACAGTTAATGCTTAAACATGTCAGTATCTAAATTTTATTCAGTAAGTTTTAGATACAACTTTTCAGTAGTAATAGTGATTTTTAAAATAATAATATTAAGTTCTTTTGAGTGCAGTCTCTCTGTGTCATGTTTAAGTCTAATTTTTACTATACAATTATAGTTGTGATAAATTTGTCTTTTACTATGATAACCATGATGTCCGCATTATTTTAAACATCAAAAGCGACGATTGTTAGTAATTGGAAAAATTTATTAATCATAAAAAGTTACAGTTTAAAAGATAATACTTATTTTTGAGGACAGTCTTTGTTAAATATAATATATCATTTATAAGCTTCACAACACGAGCGATTATTGTACGATGATTTAGTACTGCTGGTCTCCAATTCATGATTATTACGATAACACCATTATTAGCCATAACTGTTTCATATTCACATCATATCATATCCATAACTATATTATAAATTATTTTGATATTATACCAACAGATTTTTTATTTGAAAAAAAAATTGTATTTATTTATTTGGGCTTATATTCCCAAAATTATATCATGTTTTTAAAATGAAAAAGAATTATATTTTTACCAAAAGGATGGCTGATTATAATTGCAAATATAACAAAAAAATTTACATAAGTATAAAAAAATCTTAAATTTATAACACATACTTAAGGAAATCATATTTTTTAATAGAAATTATCATATTTCAAATAATACAAATTCTTTAAAAATTGTAGGTACTAGGTATATATGTCACCAATATGATTTAAAACAGCATTTTCATTTCTCACATGCTCTAAAATATGTCACAAATATTGTTATTTTTAGTTTATAAGCTTCATATAAATTTGTTCTAATTTATTATTAATAGCTAGATTGGTTGAACACTGATAGTGTAGAGCAGGTAATATAAACGACCTTTATTGTACTACATGTTTCCGTTTTGGGACAACACCAATGGTTCCTCAAAAATCTTTCACAAATTTTTTATTTGTTTGCACAATAAAGTACTTTCATTCTTTTGAACTAGTTTCGAGATTCTATTTGAAAGGATTCTGAAATGAAAATAAAATAAAGAAACAAATTAATTTTCAATAAAAACTAAATTTTGTGTTATTGCGAAATATAAAATTTATTAACTCAGAATCTTTTCTATTTTCTAAACATTCATAAAATATATCTATAACTATAACTTTTTTCTTCTATACCTTGTTTTAGCTTTTTTAATTTTTCTTGTATAGAGGGTTTGATGGCTTCTAAAAGACAATAGTTTCTAGAATCTGCTGATTGAGTCCTAGCGCTTTCATATGCTTGCATTGAAATACACAGTGCATTTTCGTGTGATTGTGTCTCATAAACTAACCGACAGTAACAGAAAGAGAGCTTTGAGTACATAAAGTAAAATAGTATTCTAGCGCGGAGGTCCTTATTATTAATTGACTCGTAATCGTTGATAAGAAAATGGTACTCTTTAAGATCATGCAATACTTTACGTACATCTTGTAAAATATTTGGTTCAGTATGTGAGAAAATACCATTTAAAACGTCGCCGTATAATTTTGTTCTAAACTCCCGACATATTATAGCTTCTACAATGTTTTGACCTACATCATAGCTACGTAATTTATATTTGGCAATATGTCTTGCAGTTGAGTTCAGGATGAAATGAAATTGACACAATTCAAAGTAATATAAGGTGTGTTGTAATTCAGGCTCATTTACCTTACTCTTATTTTTATTGCTTTGGTTAGTGTTAGAACTTGAAACACTAGGTAGCGCTGTGGCGTTTTTACTACTCATATGTGATGCAATATCTACATTGCTATTTATAGCCACGTTTTTATTCATTTTATCCGACATCTGGGTTGGAACAAGATTGTAGTGTTGTTGATCAACTGCTCTTAGTAATTGTGTGTCGTTAAAAACTGTAGCATCTACACATAATGCTTCGGACACTGATTTGCTTTGTGATGGATTTGAGGTCCCACTTACTGATGGTTCAATGTTTTCGCTTTCTGTACTTTTTGTAATAATTTGCATTGGCAGAGCGCGAAATTCATGAGTAAGCTGCGGAACAATATCAGTAATTTTATTCGTTTTTAACTTTTTGTTTCTACTACTGAAATAAGTATTTTGTTTCCGCTTTCGTATTATTTCAGTTTCAGTTATTTGGTTTGCATTGTCAGTTGAAGATTTCGGTAAGTCAAAAATATCACTTTCAGAATTTGCCAATAAATTTGAAATAGCTTCGTGAGGTATAATTACCATTTTAAGATTATTATTCTCTCCTGTCATAATTAAAGTTTCATTTAAGTCACTATCAGTTTTAGGCACTTCACAAATTGCTCCTATTTCATTTTTAATTATTTGGGATGATATACCAGTCTGTTGCGGTATAATACAATCAGAAGGCTCAAAAGGCTGTAAGTCAGATGACGATTCATCAGAACTAATTTCTATTAAACTAATCGAAACGTCCTCGATTATCTGAACACTGTCATCATTTAAGTCAAAACTAAGACCTGGTACTTCTTTAATATCTTTTATGATGTCTGTAATATAAATAATACATAATACATATATAAATGTACTTAATAAAAAATAAAAAAAAATTTTTACCTGTATTATTAATATTTTCAGAAGGTATGCGTTCTGATAACAATTGATCAACACCGCTTTCTACTGAATCAATCGCAGTTTCTTCAAATAAATCACAGTCCCTCTGATCATTTTCATCACTTATAATTATAGAATTATTTGATTCGGATGGTTCTTCTTCAATAGTTTTTATAATTTTTATGATATAAATAGTACAATATATATAATTATTTTTCAACAATAACCAAAAATTTAATACCTATGATATTAGGATTTGATGTATTTGCTTTGTATGACATACAGACTGCGTCTTCCTGAGGTTGAGTCTGTGATGAAAGCAAAACATCAACACTACATGCTCCATCGTTATTGGCACTTTGAACTGCAATTTTTAAGGAACAATTTGTAATACTGGAAGACGTTTCAACCAGTTCTGTGTGATTATGATATTCCGAATTTTCATTTAGATCTATATAAAAAAGTACAATATGCAGAATATACAATAGCAGTTAGTTAATAGTATTGCTAATTTATATTTGAACAATATGGAAATAAGCATGATAGAAATATATATAAATACGTTGAATACTCGCACTTAAACTAAACTAGTAAAGATATTTACGCCGAACTATGTCACTTTGAAAATACTTATTCTGTCTTGATAAAATTATAGTTTTATGTTCAAATCAGTTATTTATCGCAGTAGTAATTTATGGTATATAAAAAAAAAAATAAATTGTTTCGTCAACTATCGTGAGGTCTTCCTGATTTTCTGTATGGTTAGCATAAATGTTTTAATTAAACTATGAATACAAGGATTGTGGCAAAGTTTTTGGATCAGAGTTTCTTAAATACCGGTTCGTGAAATATTGTATTTTGGTCTTATTTTTTGCGAATATATGAGTACTGAAGGTTGCAAATTGAAGGTCTCATTTTAAAGGAGAGTCTTAGTAAGTTTTCTGTTAGGAGAGCTCGAGTTGATTTTCGTTAATGTACGTACAGGTTGTAATAGTTTACCATCTGTCTTTTGTTTTAGTTGTGAAAGAATATTTATAAGAATATTTATAAATCTTGCATAACCTTTACCAAAGAATCTAGAGTACAAAAAAGCGCCACGCTCATACAAACGAAATACCATCTTTTTTTGCTGGTGGATTTATAATAAATACACCCAACCTCATGCAACAATGTTCGATCGAGTCACAACTGGTATGATGTTCAGTTCAAACCTATATGTGAGTCGAATAAGGCTGTCAAAATCCCTTCTATATACGTATTCAATCATACATGCAACCCTATGTATTACATTATACGCATGTTTGTATGTTTGTTCGCTTTAAAATGTTCAAGCGATCAAACAGCATTTCAGTGACGAAATCAAAATTGTGTACATTTGATAAGTTTTTGAATTTAATAATATAAAACAAAAACAAAATTACTATTGGTATGAATTGTAGTGTTAAAATACATTACAAATTTATTTATGTTTCAAATCAGATTTTTCCATTCTATGAAGTTTTATATTTAAATGTTGTCCATGCGAAAATTCCTTTGATATGGGGCTTTCCAGAAGATAAAGCAACAAATTATATGGAAAACTTGTTTCAGGGATTTCTTTACCATTCACTTCGCTACTAATCAGTGTATATTAATAAAATAGAAAAATAAAAACAAGAAAGGCAAAAGAAACAGGCGTATAGAAACAATTGTGGGTTGCAATGAGTTTGAACTGAACATCATACCAGTTGTGATTCGATCGAACATTGTTGCATGAGGTTGGGTGGATTTATTATAAATCCACCAGCAAAATAAAGTGGGAATTTCGTTTCTATGAGCGTGGCACTTCTTTGTACTCTAGATTCTTTGCCTTTACTTTATGAATAAAGTAAAAGTGAGTTCGATCTGAAAACCTTTAGTGTAAATATCTACTAAAAGCTATATTGATTGCTTTTGTTTAAGCTTAAGTAACAAATATATTTAGACTTTGATTAAAACCAAAAAGAATGTTGTTATAAGATATATTTATTTACATATATTTTACTTACACTTTTCCAGTGAAATATATGAGTCCTTCACATTTTTCTTCTCAACAGTCAACTGTTCTGCATCTTCATCAGATAATGCTAATGGTTTAAGTATACATATAATTGAAGTCTTGATTATGCATTGAAAACAATAATTTGAAAAATATACTATAGGCTCGAAAACAGTGACGACGCGTGCCCTATCTGGAAGGGTGTGCGGCCCTTCTTTAATGTTGTTTTTACATGTACCACTTATATTAAAATATATGAGATCTTTTATTAATAATAACTATATTATATAAGGCAACAATATATTCGCGCAATATTATATTAACAATTCATTAACAAAATAACATATTAAACAAATTAAATTAATAATTTATATATAAATTTAATATTATATCAATATGGAAGAAACAAAACTTTTCATATACTTGTAACATCAAACCAACTTTTTTCAAACAAAAGAGTTTTAACTCAGAACCATACATGTTTATCCAGTGATCAAACAAAATCAAACCCACTTGCAACGTACAAATGTGCGCACAAGTACTCCGCACAGTAAGAACAGAAATTCGTGGGTGCTACTGTTAAAAGGGGAGAGACGAAATGTGATAGAAATGTATGCTGAGATGAGCTGCAAACTTCAGCCGCTCATGCAACCACTTTGGCAAATCATCATGTTGGATTCGTATGTGTGCAGTTGATATTCGAGTAGAACAGAAAATTACTCTCATACAATACCCACTATATAAATCTCTATTTTTGATATTATGAACGGGAGTACACGCACATTATTTTGTTCATATGCAACGTATGAATGTGCGGCCAACTTCTTTGCACACAAAGGGGAGAGACGAAATATAATAGAAATGTTTTGTGATTTGAGCTGCAAATATATGAGCACAACTAACAAGTATAGCGGCTAACAGAAGCAAATTGATTAAGTTTTTGACATTTTGCAAATTATGTTAGGGTGTTCACCGCACACCTCCGCACCTTAGAGCAATCGTCACTGCTCGAAAAGTAATTTCGTTTTATTTTTAAGGAGGATTTAAAATTTTTTTTTTTTCGCATTTAATTTCACACTTAAGCCGCATTGAAACTAAGACAACAGAAAGCTCTGCGGCATAAAATACCGATTCTTAATTCTTAACATCATCAAAAGGTTAATTTACAATTTGTGTTTTTAATTACATTTAATTTAATTCTCAAGAAAAAGGTCAAATTTTGAAGCTAATACTCATTGTGTATGAAAAAAAGGCTGCATAGAATATCAAACGAACATTATAGGCTAACTATAATTAATTAAATTGGCAACTCACGAAAAGCATTTATAGGTAGAATTAAATGTATTAGAGCAAGAAAACATAAAATTATTTAATTCTAAAATTATGCTACTGCTACAAACAGAGCAAAATGGTATTGAACCAAAATAGAGAACATATTCAATACTTATGCCATATTAAAAAGCTAAAAAAATAAATAACGAAATTCTGAATAATCCAGCATTAGTAATAGATTTTTAACTTTTAATCACTTGCCTTTAGGAACATTAATTTTCTCTTGGACCGAATTATTAGTTATTTTGGGTATTTTCCATATCCAATCGTCCTCATTCCAGCAACGAGTATAAAAACTTTCACGAGAAATTTGTAGCTGTTCATCACCATCAATGCGCTCTCCATTCATATTAAAATAATCTTCTTTTACAATTTCATTAAAATCAGTATTCACTGCAAGATCACTCCAATGTAAAAACTTTGGTGATATATGTTGTAAATCACTTAAATCAAGCTTTACATCATTTAACAGTAAATAAAGGAAAATATCACTTATGCGCATATATAAATTAAACGGCCATATGTCTTTTTTAATCGTGGATTCATAAATTTTGAATAGTTTTAGTTTATCATTATAAATATTAGACAATTGATAAATATTTGTGAACTTGCAGAAATCTTCGAACGATATATGCATCAATGTGCGCAGAACAGATTGTTTTGGACCAAAAGAAAAACGAAGTACATAGGATAAAGTACATTTCTAAAAAAAGAATTAGTAAAATTATATAAATTTATTCATTATAAGTTCATTTCAATTACCAAAGGAATTGGATCGAACAACTTATTGAATATTTCCATGTTTTCTTCAGGTATGACTGGCGATTGTTCATCCAATGTTATTTCATTTTCAATATTTGGTGGCACAATCGTTTCTATTGATATTATTTCTATTCCCGACTGTCTTTTATGTGGTTGTTTATTTTCCTTTATACGTTTTAAAATTTCTGGATGCTTATTAACATCAGACACTTTTTTTGATATGTACATTAATAAAAATTCATCAGATAATGGCTTATAGCTATCGAAATAGGTGTAATTTGATTCTCTATCACTTTTTAAATGGTTTTTATCACATTTTTTTTCTAAAAACAAAACAGATTATACATCGTTTCCTTTCTTTAACCAACAATCATCATATGTTTTTATTGAGATTCGAACGAACGATCAAAAATTTAATCATGACTCTTAAAATCTTGTAGTTATGATATCATCACTCCTCTCTTATATAAGAGTTGGTTATTGGGAAACAATGATTATTCTGATGAATGGACTTAAAAGTGAAATAGAAATATTTCAAGTATTCGATGGCGTTAATATCAGTGATATAAATACGTTATATCACAACATAGTGAAAACCTTTGATGTAAATAGATTAAAAAGACGAATGGAACCAAGTCTCGTCAACCACAACATTCCGCAAGAAAAAGTAGAGCCTATAGTAGAATGAAATACGAAATCAAAAAAGAATAAGTGACGAGCTTAGGAATTCAATATGTTACTGTTCTAAGCGTGATAGTAGTAGAATTATAGTTGAAAAAGGAATCAGCGTATATCATTCAGGTGTATTTTAATTGTAACAATCGGAAACCGAAGATCTATGCAATGGTGTGTTTGAGATTGGTAATGAGAATATCATAATTACGGGAGATGCCATGTTAGAATAAGATAAGAACAGTGTCTTGAATTTAATCAACTGACAAAGTAGTAAATTGTCTATATATCCTAAAGTCAAAAATTAGATTTTATATCAGAATGGGTGAAAACCACTTCGGTTTTGCAATATAGTTGACCTAAATGCATAGAATTGTTTATTCATTGTTGAGCAGAGAAGGCAGTCATACCTTTCCCAGAAGACTTAGTGAAGCTTCAATTTACCACACTTTGGTAGTAGAGAATATGCTATACACTGTTCATTGGGCAGTGGTCACTTATTGGTGTACGTTGTGCAACTCTGCTAGAAAAAAATGTTACGCAAACGTATATAATGTAAATTCAAACCTACAAATTAGTGGATAAATTATAAAGGCCTTAGTTCCCCCAAAAGATTGGAAATCCTAATGCAAAGAATTAACAACGCAGCTAAATCTTTACAACATAAAAATATAAAAAATTTGCTTTAGCTGAGTTTAATACTTACTTTCCTTCACTGTTGTTGATTTTGCAGGTATTTCTAAAAATTTTGCCTTCAAACTTTGCGGCATTTCTTTCAAACGTAAAGTGTATTTTTTACGTATCGATGGTTTAAAAAAGAAATTCGTGTAATACAATCGCAGCGCTTTCTTCCAAACCAATTTATTTCTCCGTAATTTTGCAAAAAGTTCTTCATCGCCTTTGGCTTTTTCTTTCAAAATTTGAAGTAGCACTTCTTTATAATATGTGTACTTTTTGAATTCAGCTATTGAGACAGGAAACATATTATTCTTATTAATGGACTTACTCGCTTTCGGTCCTTGCCTGCAAATATTTATAAAAAGAATAGAAAAGGCTTGTTACGTTTGAACAAATAAATCAAAAACACAAAAATTTGTATTTAAAAATTTTTGTTACTTTTTCTACTTTCATTTTGAAAAAATAAGTTTGATTTTATTTACCTGCATTTTTTTTGTATATTTCATATTATACATGTAATAATAAAATTTATCAAAATGACATATTGATTATCCAGAAAATATCCTGAATCATCAAACTTACTTTTAATACAGTGGTTTCGAGTAGTACTGAATTTTAACAATAAAATTTTTTATTTATTTTGAATTAATCGAAGTTTTGGTTAAAAATTAATTAATTAAATCGAATTTAATTAAAATAAATAAAATTTTTGTTGTTGCAATTCAGTGCTGTTCAAAACCTCTATATTAAATACAAATATAAATCTATTACCTAAAATAGTCACTAACGTCATAACTGACATTAAAATCAAATTTTAAATATATATAATAGTAATTTAAACTTACATATCTTCTATAGCCTTTACTTCTTTAGATGAGTCTTTTTTATTTTGAGTATATATAGTATAAAATGATTTTACTGATTTTTCATTTGCATGTATCATCAAATCTTTAAATAGTTCCACATTTGGATTAACAGGATTAGTAACAAATTTGATGTAATATTCGTATGCTAAATTCACTAAGTAATCATCAGTAGAATCGCTCGAATTTCTTAAAAGGTCTAAAATATTGGTACTCTTAACGAAGTCTTGAAATTTCAGTACGTATTTCGAATCATCATGTGTGATTGTTTGTTGAAGCCTAAGATAAAATATTAAAAATTTTTTTAAATAAACTATATTAATAATATGTAGAGAAAAGTACTTTTTTAATAACACCACTACTCTATCAAAAAACTTACTCCTTTTGGCTATAAATTTTATAACAAGACTTTTTAATGTTATTAATAAATTTGGCTTTTACCCAACAGAGTGAAAACACCCATGATTATTATGATTCATAAATCAGGTAAAGATCCCACGCTTGCCTCTTTATACAGGCCAATAACCTTATTGCCATGCTCTTCTAAACACTTTGAAAGAGCACTGCTTTTAAAGCTGAAACCATTTCTTGACGGTCAAAACCTATTACTCTCCCACCAGTTTGGTTTTAGGGAAAACATGGAACTAGCAAGTGAATCGTATAACGAACGAAATAAGACACGCGTTTGAGCTCACAGAATATTGTTCCGCGGTATTTCTCGATGTTACACAAGCCTTTGCAAAGTATGGCACAATGGGCTCCTATATAAGATACGCTGTTTATTACCTTTAAATGTCCACTCAGTTTAAAATTTTATCTACATATCAGAAGCTTTAAAGTTATATGTAAATCATATACTAATAATTATTAGATATATATCTAATAATTTCCCAATAGAAGCTGGTGTTCCACAAGGAAGTGTTCTAAGCCCTATCTTGTATGTACTTTACACATCTGATATCCCAATAAGTAGCTCAGTCGTCACCATAACGTTTGCTGATGACACGGCAATTTTATGTTGAAGCAAAAACGTTGTGCTAGCTTCAAACCAACTTCAATCTCTCTTATTTCGGGTGGAGAAATGGTTGTCAAAATGACGAGTTAAAATTAATAAACTAAAATGTAGACACGTCATTTTTACCTTAAATCGGAGTGCATCTCCAACAGTTTTACTAAATAACATTCCCATACCACAAGCAGATAATATAACGTATTTAGGTATTCATCTAGACAGACGACTAACTTGGCGCAAACATATTGAAGCCAAAAAAATTCAGATGAAGCTCCAAGCTTCTAAGTTGCATTGGCTTATTAATAGCAGATCTTCCCTATGCTAGAGTGTAAAGTACTCTTGTATAAAAGCGTCATAAAACCAATATGGACTTATGGTATTCAGCTATTTGGCTATGCTAGTGCTTCAAATATTGATTTTATCCAAAGAGCTCAGACAAAAATACTGAGAACAATCATAGGTGCCCCATGGTATATAAGGAATGAAAGTACTCAACGAGATCAACAAATTCCCCTAGTTAAAACTGAATTTGACAATATAAGAAAAAAATACAATAAAAGGCTGACAGAAAATGTTATTCTCCTAGCAAGAAATCTCGCACATCTATCTACTTTCTGCCTAAAAAGAGCTGACCGTCCAGCCATTAATTAATATTTAATAGCTTGAAGTAATAACCGTACCTTTCTTTTAAGTAATCTGATAAAGTTGAACTGCTTCCTTGATACACCACTTAACATTCACTCAAATGAAATCTAACCCATTGTGCTAAGAGAGGTTCGTTTACTTATTTTATTTTATACAATGTATAGTTAAAACAAAAATTTGTAATATTATGTAATTTGTGATAAGATTTTAAAAGGAAAAGATACAATAAATAAATGTATAAGTTTAAAAAAAAAAAAAAAGAAATAAAAAATTCTCAGTTTAAATTTAATATAAAACATTAAAACATTCATACCTTTTTTGTTTACTCTCGTCAAGGGTATCTCGTGTCTGCAAGGAAACATTTATGAGTGGACTTGATTCCGGAGTTTTTGTTTCTTTTTGAAGATTTGTTACGTGTTGATTAGCATTCTCATTGGCTGAAAATATAATTGTTTTTAGTACAAAATTAATAAAATACAATTAAATAAAAAATAAACCAAAACTTAAAATAATATTATTACATTGATTTAATTTAGTTTTGTTGCCGATAGGTTTTACCACTGGTACATTTATAATATCTTCTTCATTCTCATCACTGTTCGTTGAATCTGCAATATAAAGTCGTTAATAACAAAAAATTTCAAATAAATCAAATAAATTTTTAATTTACCATTATCGGAACCAACATTTTTGTTTGGAAACGGCAAGACTTTTGACTTTGGTGTCTTCTGATTTTGTTGATGTATCATAGATTTCTCGACAGCATTATCTAAAATATAAATGTTTTGAAAATAATTAAAATTTAATACAATCAAATCAAAAAATACAATCAAACTTATCAGTTAAGTAAGGTAAATCACAAAAAGAACATTTATTCTCCTTACCCTGATCAATTCGTTCCACCACCGTTACATTTGCACTGCCTTCAAAAATTTCGTCATTATCATTACTTGTCGTGGAGTCTAGAATAAATTTTTTTTTAAAGCCTGAAATTTTTTCAAAAAAAGTTTTGATTAACCGTTACCGGAATCAACATTAAAAATTTTGTTCGGAAATGTCAAGGGTTTTGCCTTCATTTGTGCTCGACATGGTGTTGGTGATAAAGTCTTTGGCATATTCTGTTTTTGGTGATGTAATAGAGATTTCTCGACAGCATTATCTTCCGGTGCCTTAATTTCTAATGCTGGAAAATTTTAGATTTTTTAGTGCTAAGTAATACAATTAATTAATTAAGTGTAACTCACCTAATGAACATTTTTCCATATTTTTATCTTCTTTCATGCTTCCTAATTTTGTTTTCTTATTTAAATGTTCCTTCGTATTAGCATTTATAGCATCTCTATTACTTACTGTAGGCTCTAAAATAAATATTACTTAATAGTAAGGTTTGTGACAAACAATTTTTATTTACCTTCATGATCTGACGTAATTTCTGGATATTTCAAAAGTTTGTCCTTTAAACGTCCCGGACATGGTTTTATTTTCAATGGAAATATTGTCCGAATAACCGTTTGCATGTAAAATGTTTTGTAGTAACTCCGAAGTAATTTATTATTATCAAATAATTCTTCTTTTGATATATTTGAAATTGGCAACTCATACTCCAACTCCTTTATGCTTTGGCAAATGTTATCAATAACATCATTGTGAAATGTGAACCTTTTAAACGTTTCAAAACTGACTGGAAGGTTGCACACTTTTTCATTTGTTTCTTTGTTATTAGCATCAAAATTTGATATAATGCTATATTTATAAAAAATATCGTTTTAATAAAATAATTTATTTATTTAAATAACTTAAATACCTCTTCAGTCCCAGGATCTTTTCTTCTAATATCTTTTTATCGCTAACGCTGTAATGCACATACATAAATTTTTTATTGTCTAAATGGTCAATCATTTCTCTACTTAATATTTACCTATTTATATTTTTATCTGGAGAACTATCTTGTTTCTTTAAACTTTGTTTTACGCTTTGATGTTCATTATCTTTATTTTCACACAAATGTTTATAATATTCTGGAATTTTAAACAAACGTTGTTTTGTATTTTCATCACAGTCACTAGTGATGCGAACATATTTCATTGGTGCCATACATCGTCGTTGTGGTCTTTTGTAAAAAACGTTATATGTATTTTTTACCCTGCTCATGATTTCTGGTTCCGTGAGATATGTTTCTAAGGCTGTTGAATATTTATCTTTAATATAATCTTTAATTAAATCGATTATGTTTGTATTTTCAATGAACTCGTCGATCGTGACTGGAAAGACTGATCGAGTTTTTAATTCTTCACGGGGTCTGAATCAGAAATAAATAAATTATTTTAGCATTTGTTTATTATTATTAATTCACTTTAACTTACTTTTCTTGCAGACTTATATCCTCCTTTGGTTTTGGACTAGTTTGTGCTTTTTTTGTCTTAATTCCCATCGTATCAGTAATTTTGGTTTGTTTAACATTTTTTCGCTTTCTGGGAGGCATTTTTAATTCCGCCTGTATTCAACAATTTAGTGTTATTATTTATGAATTTCCCGCTAAAATTAAAGAAATTTCAACAGACAGTTTTGTAAATGAACTGCGGAATTAGTGCCAAACAAACAGGGTTCATAAAAGTAAAAATAATTAAAAGGTTATTGCTGGTTTCACCTATTGGTAATAATATTGTAATTTTTGGCCGTGTGCGAGTTTGTGTGTATTGAGGTAAAGTAAATTGAAATTTTCTAAGGATTTTAGCACTTTACTTATGTTAATTATTTATTTATTTATTGCACTTATTTATTATTCTTAAAAGTTTTTTTAAATATATTTAAATAATTATCTATTAAACATAAAATTTTCACAATGGTAATACTAAATTTACATAATTTTTATCTAATTTACCCTACTCGAAATTTTGGTGAATAGCAACATTCTCTACTATACCGACATAATTTACTATTTCCCTCAATTTATCTCTTTTGTGTAAAAATTTGATCAAACAAAATATTTTGTTTGAAATTCATTCGGTCGTACGAACTCAAAGGTGCAAATGAAAAGATGTGAATTGTTTTCATTCAATGCAAATTTTATAAAAGGAAATATATTTGAAAACATACGTTAGTTTTAGAAAATGTATTACGATTTAATAATTTTATTAGTAAGCAACTTTATGAGAATTGTAATTATTATTATTTAATGCACTATTTTTATTATTGCGAACATATTCTTAATTATTAATTAAAAAACTTATTAGTTTTAATTATTAATTAACAGAAAATATTATATCTTGTCAATTTACTTCAAGTGAAAACTTTTTATAAATAAATAATAGAATAGTAAATAATAATAAATAAAATAATAGTAAAATATAATTAAGATAAGTTGAAATATGCTACAAATTTGTTGCGTACTGTATTCTAAGCACTTACCGTATTGTAACAATTAATTTCTGCTTTGAAGAAATGCACTCTCAAAAGTTAAAAAATACTTGATAGCTTTAGATGGAATACCATTCAGAATATAATGGAATCTTGCCTTTTTCATCCTGGCGAATTCAAAAAATTTTTGTTGGCATTGCTCTAATTCAACAAAAGATTTGGCAAACTCTTTATTTTAATACCTTGATGAATAATAATCATGGACTTATGTTCTTCTTTTGTTGTTTGAAATTAAAAAATAATTTTATAACGGATTTTCCGTTAAATTCATTAGAACTTCACTATGCATTTCGTTTTCAAAACAGAACTGTCAATTCGCAAGCAGTATAACCGCAAAATGCAATGTGTTCGCACGAGAAAACATATGTACGAACACGCAAGTCAAAATTTACATGCAATGTTACAGCTTTGTGCATGTAAAATAGCATGCTTGTTTACACTTCACGTATAAGACATGTAACAAATTTTTCAAATTTTGGTAATTTTCCTTGTGTGAAATTTATTTTTATGGGTGCATTCAACATTTTTTGCCTTAAATCAGTTTATTTATTTATAATGTTCTCATTTATATGAAAGCGCTAAGTAAGTTATATTATCCAAATCAGCGGCTTTAATGAGCAAAACTTTTTAAATTAAAAAAATGAAAACATGATATTACTTGAATTTTATTTAAAAAATATCTTTATATAAAATCAAAAAACCCGCTTGTGATTATTATAAATTTGATAAATATTTGTATGCCGAAATAATTTGAAATTTATATGAAATTTCAAGTAAGTCGGAAAGGGAAAATTGTTTGAATTAAAGTTATGAACATAAAAGAAAAAAAAAACAGTGAAAAATATATATTATTTTTAATATATAAATATATTATATAAATATATATAAACAGTGATCGACAATTTTATAGCACCTCATTAGGAAATCTCATGAACAATTCCAAAAAACGTTCACAATAGACGAATTTTTAGTCTTGGTAACCATGTGATTTGAGCTGCTTATTAGTTAAACGATTTCAAAAAGGTTGGACTAAATAAGCCAGCAGTGTTGTTGTTTCATATAATATTTTTAAAATAGGCAATTGCTCTTTTTTAATATGCTTACGAAAGAAAACGCCTATTGTAGCCGCTAATGAGGATGATTTACCTTACAAAGTGCTTTCATATAAATGAAATCAATAAATCAGCTCATTTAAGGCGAAAAATGTCGAATGCAAATAAATTCCACACAAGAGAAATGAACAAAATTTGAAATATTTCTCATATGTTTTATATGTAAAATATAAACAAACAACAGCTGAGCTATAAATAAGGCACTAAAATGTAAAATGTATATAAATGATTTAAAATAGCAATTACATAATATATCATG
>NC_051847.1:56570470-56585182 GCF_002237135.1 Teleopsis dalmanni | reverse complement strand
AAAAAAAAAAAAAAAAAAAAAAAAAAAAAAATAAGTGAAGAACATAAACATGAGGTAAGTTAAAAATTAAATTGCATATTTATAAGTTTGTGAAACTATATTTGGAGGTTGCTTGATCCCCGATTTAATTGGATTTAAAATTGCAAACTTTTCACATGACAATCACAAACACAAACACAATCTCAATCAAACAATAACTTGTGATAGCTAATTGATTATTTATATAGTTTATTAGTATACCTCCGATAATTAATTGTGTTCACGCAGAATTAAAAAAAAACAAATTTACTTTGAGAAAATATTGACACAGTCAGCGTTTCAAAAGTTATACTTAAGACAAAATATATATTTTTCATAATGAGTTGATACTAATTTTTGTTTGATAATATCTGTCAATTTGCAGAGCATAGGAGTAAGAAGATTTAAAGTTACCTCTGTAACAATGTTGGTCTTTCTTCTTTCAAGCAATTGAAGGCTTGCTTGTCTATTGTCTATATCATAATTTCTTTTAACAAATTCAATAAATGCACAATCGGATCCTTGTCTGATGATTGGATGAACGGTTTGCAGTTCTCAAAACGTGTTCTGCGGTACCCACTCTTTCACGACCATTGTAGTATATTTGGGGTGTTAATGGTAATAAATTTAGATCAAAATGTTAAGTTCGTTCAGTATTTTCGTTCTGGTTTACTTCAAAAATTTTAAATAAACTTTCGTTTCCATAATTCTAACAACATAACAGGATGCCGCCAATGAAACTTATATATAAATTATTAATTTAATTTGTTTAATATGTTATTTTGTTAATGAATTGTTAATATAATACTGCGAATATATTGTTGCCTAATAAAATATAGTTATTATTAATAAAACATCTCATATACGTTCATTTAAGTGGTACATGTAAAAACAACTTTATAGAAGGGCCGCACACCCTTCCAGATAGGGCACGCGTCGCCACTGCGCTGAAGTATGTGTGTCCGATTCGCCACATGTATATCTACATTATGTTTTCGCGTTTATATAAAACAACAAGAGCTTTAAACAAAAATGAACAATTATTATATATATTTAGCATGATTAAAACAATCAATAATTAGAAACAATTCTTTGGTATTCCATACATATTTTACACTATTTTTAAGCTCAATATATCCGTTCAATAATTAAAAATTCGATCATTTATGACCGATTTGAATCTGATAAAGGTTTTTCTTATAGAGTTCCCTACTAATTAAATTTAATGTTTAATTATCCCACTTTCAAATGACTTTGATAAGTGTTGACCAGATATTTAGAATATCTGGCAATATCTAGCAATATCTAGCAACATCTGGCAATATCTATCAATATCTGTCAATATCTGGTAACCATAGTAAGACATTTGAGTGAAATTTTTTGCGAGCTCAGCGTCATTGCGGAAGTGGACATGTTTTATAAATATTCTTAATTGGATATAATTGGAATATTAGCAAATTTAAAATGGATAACACAATAAAAATAAATCCAACAAGCATAATTCAAATTGGAGACTTCAAAAATCCAAAATTCTCCGGTTGTGTTTACAAGAAATATTGGGGTAGAAAGGAGTATTTGAATTGTGAAAATTGGACTTCTGCTTGCAGAAAATATAAATGGATTGCAAGAGATGAAGAAAAAGGTTACTATTGTGTATGTTGTGATGTAAAAATTTGTCTAAAAAGGCTTAAACGCCACAGCAAATCAATTTTACATAAGGAATTTTCATCATATCAATTGGAGTTTATGGAATATAAAGAACTAAATAAGTAAATTAATTATTTGTTAAAACAATCATATATTTTAACTATATGGGATTTTTTTTATAGCTCAAATATGCACTTAAAGAGAGAAATTGAATCTAATGATGAAGCCTCTAATAAAATGAGAAATGAGTTGTTTAATTTTAATGAGTTTCTAGATTTCATTTGGTATCAGTGGTTAAAAAGTTATTACTGGCTCGAACGGGTTGAAGGAACAATTGGTATGTGCAAGTTTTGCTTAATTAAAATAAATTGCAAGTATATTCACTTGCGAGAACGCCACCAAAGATCCCAAGCACACAAAGACGCAGTTAAATTGAATGGATCGGGAGAGGAGAATGGCGTCTTTACTATGTAATAATTTAACTTTTTTAACAAATCCACTTTTGAATACTAACTAAATTTTAGGAATAATTGGTTGTTAACTCTAACTAATTTTAAAGAACAGAGCTATTGTGTGCTCTGTGATATTTACATAAAATCAATTTATTTTAAACATCACACTAGAGGATGTAATCATACGAAATTTCTAACATTAATACACAAGGATCAATCGATAGTAAAGTACGTGTTTCAATAGTATAAGTCATTCCTTTTAAAATAATATTTTTCTACAATTTTAGTGAAACTGCAGAAAAAATAAAGAATGAGACTTTGTTCATAATTAATAGTAAAACTTATTCGTGTATTAGTGACGAGTTACGAAAGAAGTATGATTGGGTTTCTTATGACGGTCAAAATGCATTGATGGCATTTTGCAAAGTTTGTAATAAGAATATTACTCTCCCTTGGTCTGAAACTAAGTTGAAGTTACATGAAAAAATTGCTCATGGAGAATACAGAACGAACATATATAAAAATTACGTGGAAAGGTAAGATGTTAGCATGTTTTTCTAGCATACTTTGTATTTTACATGATATTACTTTAGAGTAAGGCAAATTGCATTAATTGCATTAATTGAATTAATTGAATAAACTCTTTTGTATTTAGTTCTCAAAGAATTGAGGAATGCGAAGAGAATGTGTACCAAACAAAACGTATGCATCGTACAAAAGAAAATATGAACACTAAACGTGCAAAATACGCTGAAGACACGCAATCAAACAATGATGAAGACGAATCAGAATCGGATACACTCGTATCAACTAGAAATACATATGACTTATTTTTTAGAAGTGTAAGCGAAACTGTCAAAAGGATACCCAGATTTTTGGCAGTGGAAGCTAAACTGACCGTCTCGAAAATCATCTATGATCTCGAGATGCGTGCAATGAGGCGGTTATAGTCATTTTTATTTATATAATATAAGTCAACACCTTGACTATTTATCCACAATTTGTGTTAATATATAAATCAGATGTTCCGTTTTGAAATTGAATTCAATAACTATTAAATTAATTAATTACTTAATAAAGTAAGAATGTTTAAAACTTTTCCATATCTTTAACGTGAACTTGTAATTTTAATTGTTTTGTTTATGAAAAGCTTGAAATGGAATTTAGTGTAATATGACATCTCATTTGATTGGTGCTTCAGTTAATACGTTATTTGGATTTTACTCAAGTTCTACTTGGGGTAACCCATGGAACAGATCTGATCTGAACTACTGATAATACTTTGTGTGAGTTGAACTAAATTGAACTGAAAATATGTTTTCAAAGAATTTTTTTCCACTGTATTTATGTCCGTAACATAGTCAATTAGTCGAAGGATTTTTGAGTATTTGATTTTTATATTTTGATACATTAAGTGTAAAGGATGCGTGCAAAATATTTACAATTCACAAAATAATGAAATAACATTTCTCAGTTAATAATATGAAATATCAAATTTGCTTTTTAAAGCTAGCCATAGTACTAATAACCGTTATGTGCGAAAAATTAATAAAACTCCAATAATAAAGATGTCTTGAAAAACTTTAACATTGTAGAAAGCTTTTTTATATGGAGTTTTATGTTGATTTTTCGTAAGATATGGTTGTTAGTACTAGGCTCAACCTACACAAATATCTTGTCATAAAATAAATGTTTGTGCATGTTTTCTATATGTTGTGTCTGCCTGTTGGTACATTGACGCTTTCAGAAGTCGCTCATGCCACTATGGCTAGCCCGGTATGCTCGCCGATTTTGGGATGGGGTTCTTGGTAACTGAGAAAATTCTAAAGATAACAATCAAAAAAAGAATTTTAGTGCCATTAAAAATTTTTACACACATGCACAGGAATAATTAGATCAAACAGAGAATATGACACCTTTACCATTCTTTATCCATAAATTACTTTCATTTCGCCCCAGTATTCCTACATGTCCTTCAGTCTTGTCTAATTCATTATATGAATAATTTGTTTAACGCATTTCAACTCTACCTCTACGCACATTCATAATAAACCCCTGTAACCCTATTAGAGCCTACAATTGTTTTTAGCCGGACATTTTGGCGATTTAACGAACAGCCAACTCAACGAACCAAAATTTGTTTCAATTCCTCATAAATTAACACTATAAGTCTTTCTTTTTTTACCAGTTTTATTTCTAATTTAGAATAACATATTATGAATAAAATTGTTAATTAAACGATATTAAAAAATTATGATATAACAATTACAAACACACAGTATATAATGTAAAAGCACACCGCCACCACCATGTTTATCTGTAGCAATTGTATTTGTTTTTATTTACTTAAATAGTTGGTTATCTTCACACGTGGATTTGACCATCTTGACAATCACTGTATTATATTAGAAAAAAAACATGGATTTAACATGGAGCAGTGAGTTCTGGCTGAGTAATGTTTTATACTTTTAACATTCTAATTTAATGTTTCTTACGGGAGTTGGGTGCATTCACATTCCACATATGTGCAATTAGGGCAGCTGCAATCTGAAATTTAAGTGAAACATGCGAATAATGGCAATTTCTATGAAAACTCGCCTAAAATTATGTAAAAACTTTAGAAAAACGTCTGAACTATAGTACTTCCTTCAGTGTTCTTGAGTATTTATATTGCAGGTCTTAAGTGGAAGACAGTTTCATATTAGCATGCTTTATGTTATTTATTTAATTGTCCTTTATTTATTATTAATAAAGTTCGTTTATTATACACTGGTCGATCCACGGTTGCGTTTTCATGTGCGTATAAATAAACTAATGCTTCACCTTAAACTTATGCATAACTATATCTCTAAGATGTTGTCCTGAACCCCTTTCGAACCAGCTCTGAACCGATTTTATGTATGTGTTTTAGACATACAAAGTGAATTTCAGTTACAACAAAGGTTTCCATTTAACGTAAGGCTAACTATATTTGTAGTTTTGTTTTTTCATCTATGAATTTTTTTTTTTTTTTTTTTTTAAATTTTATTTTGATTTTTATTGAATCTTCTAAAAATCAACTTAGAACTAACAATAAATTTTCGCTGCTAATTGCTGTATTAAAATATTTGAAAAAAGAAAAGTAGATAATTAATTGTCCTTAGCCAAAGCTTCGTCCAATTTCGTTACCATGTCGGGCGTTATTCTTGAATAGCCGGGTTTATGTAGTTTTTTTTGAGTCGCTGTGTACCAGCGCTTTGGGTAAGGTTGCTTGCAAGTGGATTTTGATGGTTCCTGAGTTTGATTTTGTACTTTTGTGTGTTGCTGGTAATTACATCTGTGACTGTGTCAATTCGAAGATCTCTATGAATATTTGCGTTTTTTATATACCAGGGGGCACCGACTATTTGTTGAAGGATTTTTGATTGAGTTCTTTGAAGTTTTTCAATGTTTGATGGAGAAGCAGAGCTCCAGAGTTCAATTCCGTAGGTCCATATGGGTTTCATCATTGTGTTGTAAAGTTGCACTTTATAGGTGAGATTAAGTTTAGAATTTTTATTTATCAGCCAGTTTAGTTCTTGTTGTTTGAGTTTAATTTGGGTTACTTTGGTTTCTATATGCTTTTTCCACGTAAGCCTTCGGTCGAGGTGCATTCCTAAGTATTTGGTGTCATTGCATTGTGGTATTACTTTTCCATTAATACGAAGGGCAGGGCAGGTATCTCGTCGTAGAGTGAAGGTTATGTGTACACTTTTCGATTCGTTAACTTTTATTCTCCACAGATCGAGCCATTTTTGCAGTTTGTTGAGGTGGTCTTGAACTGATTTTGTGGCTGTGAATGGGTCGTCACTATGGCTGAGAATGGCAGTGTCATCCGCAAATGTTGATGTTGTCGTACAGTCACTGGTTGGCATGTCTGCTGTGAAAATCAGGTACAGCAAGGGGCCCAGAACACTACCTTGGGGTACACCTGCCATAATGGGGAAGGCATTGGAGACAAAAGAATTTTGTTTTATAACAAATCTTCTATTTGAGAGGTAGTTTTTGATAACTGAGGATATATTGTATGGTAAATGTTTCTCAAGTTTCCAGAACAATCCTTCGTGCCAAACTTTGTCAAAGGCTTGGGTTATGTCTAGAAAGACGCCTGAACAATACTGCCTCTTCTCAAACGTTTCCTTAATTACTCGTACTATGCGGTGTACTTGTTCTATTGTGTTGTGTTTTTCTCTAAATTCAAATTGGTGGTTAGGTATTATTCTTTTCTTATTTATATATGGCATTAGTTGTTTTATAAAAAGTTTTTCAAATAATTTTGAGAGAATTGGAAGCAGACTTATGGGTCTATATGAGGTGACTTGAGCGGGGTCCTTTCCGGGCTTGGGTATCATCATGATTTTGGATAGCTTCCAGTCGTTTGGAAAATATGCAGTCCTTAAAATAGCGTTATAAATTTGGCGATTTGTATGATCTCTTTCAGCATTTTCGCTGTAATTAGGTGGTAGCCTGGGGCTTTTTTGGTATTTAAATTTTTGATTTCGCTTTTTAGTGGTTTTTTACTGAAGCAAATTGTCATATTGTCGTTTCGTGTGGAGTAAGGCAGAGAGTCAAGTTTTGTTAAAGTAGAGTTTGGGGTAAATACATATTTAAGGTGATTTGCAAAAGCAGCACCCTTTTCCTCATCGCTTTTAGCCCAGTTTCCATCTGTAAGTCGGAGGGGTGCTCTGTATATAACGGGCTTTTTCTTGAGTTTAGTGGCTTTCCAAAGGGAGTAGTTTGTTGTTTGCGTTGGAGACAACTGTGAAATAAAATTTTCGTATTCTATGCGATTTTTTTCTTTGAGTAATCTCTGAAGTGCTTTCGTCAGATTCTTGAGTTGTTTTTTAATACGGGGGGATCGTTGTTGTTGCCATTGGCGTCGTACTTGTCGTTTCTCCTGTATAAGGGTTGCAATTTCGTTCGATGTATGGTAGTTTATAGGTTTGTGGGGTATTGGGAGTGGGGTTGATATTCGAGCGGCTTGTTGAAGTAAAGCTGTGAAGTCCTGGACTGCCTTGTCAATTTCAATATTTGATTTTAGGGAAATGTCGGTGTTAATATGTGAGCTAACATATTTTTTAAATTTTAGCCAATTTGTGTGCTGGTTTGTGAGCTTTTCATCAGATTTTGGATTGACTATTGTTGTGTTTCTAATCAGAATAAAAGTCGGCGTGTGATCAGAGGAGAGTTCTAAGGATGCCTCGGTAGCAATTTGATCTCTTTTTAAATTCTTTGTTACCGCAAAATCAATGACGTCTGGAGTTTTTTTCCGATCTGAAGGCCAGTATGTTGGTGTGCCAGTGGAGGATATGTTAAGGTCGAGTTTTGATATCACGTTCATCAGGGATTTTCCTTTTGGTGATATAAGTCTTGAGCCCCAGAATGTGTGTTTGGCATTGAAGTCGCCGGCCGCTATGAACTTGGGTCCAAGCTGTGTAAAATATTCTTCGAATTGAAGTTCCGTTATTTTATACCTTGGTGGACAATAGATTGAGGTTATATTCAGACCTTTTATGTATTCTTCTAGACATATGCTTGTCGCCTGCATATATTCTGCTTCAAGGGTTTGAGTTGGGAAGTGTTTAATGTGGTTTTTTATGAGGACAGCAAATCCGCCTCTTGCTCGTCCACTGGGGTGTTTCGAATCGTAGAGTATGTAGCCAGGTATCTTAAAGTAGCTTTTCTCGTTAAAATGGGTTTCTGAGATCAGCATGACGTCAATTTGATGTGATTGTAAAAACAATACAAGTTCGTTTTTATGTTGGCTTAAGCCGTTAGCATTCCAGAAGCAAATTTTGATTGCATTCATGGTTTGGATAGGATTGAAAGTAAGATATTTTGATTTTGAATCATTCCCTGCATCATATTTTGCATGGTGTTCATAAATTGTGTCATGTTTTCCATAAACAGTTGGATCATGTTTTCAATATTTGAAGACGGTTTAGTAGAGTTTTCATTTTGGACGTTGCTTGGGCCAGTGAATCCTCTAACAGCGTTTGCATATGATATTTGTGTACACGTATTGTTGGAGTCAGATGGAGCATTTGGCTGAGATCGCATTTGAGTAGGGTGTGGTGGGATTACTGACTGAGAGCGGGGACGCAATGCTGGAAACATTCTTTGTTTTTCGGTAGTGTATACTACACATCCTTTATAATTAGCGGTGTGGTTGCCTCCACAATTTCCGCATTTTTTTGTTGTTGGATCCTTCTTATTTGATGTGCAATCCTTAGTGCGGTGAAAGTCGCCACATGCAACACAAACACTACGAAGTGTGCAATAGGACTTCGAATGTCCATATTCCTGACAATTAGTACACTGCACCGGGTTTTTACGTTTGTGCGGTTCTTCTACTGATATTTTTCTGTGTAGTAGGAATTGTAGGGAATAAATTGGATGAGCCTCGTTCGATTTGAGTTTCTTTCCTTCAGGTTCAAGCTCTATTTTATAAAGTGGTGTCGAAACTTTATCGCGGTTTTTAATGTTGTATATAGATTTTGATTTAAATCCTTTTTCTTCAAGTGCTTCTTTAATTTCTGCTGTATTCAAATTTGGTTCTATTCCTCTTATAACTACTGTTAATCCTTTGGCACTTTTTAATTGATAGGTGTAAAAATTTTTTCTATTTTTTTCGAAGTTGTTTACAACTGCTCTGTAATGTTTTTCTTCGTTGATCGAGATTTTTGTTTCATCGACATTTCCTTTACGAAGAGGCACAACATGGAATGAATCTTTGCCAATACTTTGTGTTAGGGAGTATTGGAGCGTTTGAATTTTTTTCACGCAGAAATATGGGTGGCGGTTTCTGGGTAGGGGCGGGTCTGGTATTTTTATCGTCTTCGGCTAGAACGGCAAAACGATTCGCTGTCGAAATATTTTCTATTTTTCGAGTTTTTGTCGAGATTGCATTGTTAGCATTTTCTTGTTTCGGGCTACGTTTTCTTTTTATGATTTGAATATATTTATCCATGCCACGGAATTTGGGTGAATCAGGATTTTTTGCTATGTTACTATTCTTTTGCAATATATTTGGCAATATGTTAACATGTTGCGCTGATGCTGTGTTATTTTTCGAAGATGTTGCTGGACTTTGCGGTTGGTAGCTTGATTGTTTGCAAGAATTTTCACTTACCGAGTATGAGCGTTGCCTTTGGGTTTGGTTGTTTAGCATTGTTGTTTGGTTCGTAGTTGGCTTCTCAGAACTACCATCTGCTGTTGGGTAGCATATGGGTGAGTGGTTTGTGCCTCCGCTATGCGAAGGCGGTGATCTATTAATGAATGTCGGACGTGGTGTTGCTGTCAGTTTGTTGAAAATCATCTTAAAGCAAAATTGATGCATCTCCGAATAGTGCATCATTTTCAGTTAAGTCTTTGAGTGTTCTATCTAATGGCGTTTGTATCTGTTGAATTTGGACTTAATCTAAATTTACTCTAGATTTGCCCAATTTTGTTGCCATATTGAACATTTTTAGGATAATCTGCAATTTTCGTGTTGTGTTCACTAATATATACACCAATTGAACTAAAATGTTTGCACCAACTTCTTTTTCTAAGCAGTTGTACACAACATTCACGACAATACGATTGCGACCATTTAATTATCGTTTTGCTGTCTTTCCGAAGCGTTTTGGAAAGTCTGAGTTAATCGACCTTTTGCATTCAATAAAATTTTTCAAATCTAACAATGGCCCTTTCTACAAACATTAACTTGCTGTTCTTCGTTTCCCCTCAAATAAATTGGCAAGAACTTTCTATTTTTATTTGACTTTGGAAGTAGGAGTATCTCAATGTCAATGATATAAATGCCATTGCATTTCGAAAGTACTGTTGAAATCGTGATTGTCATTATTTTGACAGATTTTTGTTGCAGAAAATGATGTCATCTGAAAGCTAGGATCAAATTTTCTTATATATCTTAAAAATAATATGTGAATTTATGGTCATTAACTATTTATGTTAATCTTCTGTAGTTGTTGGTGTTGTACAACCTTGCCATTGAAGGCAAGAGAAAGTCTCTTACGTTTATTTTATTAGGATGTATTCTTAGGGTGTTTCTCAATTCTTCCATGTTTCACTTACATTTCTTATTGGAGCTGTTCTAAGAGCAAATATATAATATGACACATACTTCAGTCTTCTTCCACAAAAAACTTTAAGTTTTTAGTTGTAAATATGAATTGGGTTGGATATTAACTCTGTGTACGTAAGGTTTTTTGCATAGCAGAGTGCCATGACCAACATACTTCATTTCGTTGGTAGTTCAAAAGAAGTTGTTTTTGATTTTGTGTTATAATTTTTCATAGAAAGTTGTTCTTTTCTGTTAGTTCCATTCGATCCACCAATTAATAATATTTCTCTCCATATTGGGCAGATTACTTTCGCACAGTAAGAAGGAGTTTGTCAAGCCAAAACACTTTTAACACTTTTCCGATCCATTTAACAAAGCTCCTTTAAACTGATTTATCTTCCACTCAATTCCACTCATTTCTTCACGAACTTGATTTTAAGTCAGCATTTTTTGATATATCTATTCTACTGTCACTCAGTCACTCAGAAATAAGGCTTATGCCAATATCGTATTCACTCACAAATGAGAGTTATACAGTGTTAAGTAAGTTTATCAAATTAATTATTAAGTGAAATTAAAATAGTTTGTTTATGTACATATATTCCGGTTTACTTCAATTCTTTTCATGTTTTATTTTAATAAATGTTAAAAAGACTAAAAGACGTCAATTTCCTTTACATATTTTAGTTTTATTTATATTATGTATTGAATTTCATTAATATTGTTATTTTCATTATTTCAGTCAATATTTGTAAAATTCGGTCGAAATCGAAACGTACGTCAACTCGTATAAGGAGAATTATTTAGCTGATCTTGTTGAATTATTAGTTCCTCATGCACAAACAAATAATGATATCGATTATATAGAACGATTTGATAATGAAGATGGCACAAAAAAAAAAAAAGATGCCAAGAAAACTGAAAATAATTGACGGGCCTTCATTTTTAAATGAAGATCATTCAAACACAAAAACTAATGCAGATCTTCAAGCTTTATAATCTGAAGGCGAAGAAATACCACCGGCTAAGTTTGCAAACGTTCAAATCGATACAAGCTTTGCAAAGCGAACACAATTACAATTAAATACATTTAAGCCAATTATGTGTGAGAAATCTTTACAATTTGATACGAATAGATCGGAAGAAGACACATATTTCGATATATATAAACCATATATAAAAACAGTAAATAAACGACAGCGTATCGTGTTAATTCAAAATATTTTTAAAGCTATAGTTACGACTTTAGATGACTGTAGAGACTTCAATGACTCTGTAATTGAAAGTCCACAAAGTAAAAAATTTAAAAAGAAAACAGTTGAAAATAAATCTTATTCAGTACCAATAGGACCAGGAGCCAGACTCGCACCAAGAGTATCATATACAGTTTCGGAAAGAGTAGATGGTGCTACGACTGCTATGGCAATTATTCAAAAATCGACTCTACCAATTTTTACGGTACATGCAAATAATGCTAGAGCAATTAATAATTTTAGTCATAGCCTCTTAAGACAAAATGCACCACAACCACCATCTGACAACAACAATTCTGACGACGAATTTACTGGTATTATAAGAACGGATGAGTTGGGGCTATGGATAAAGGACGAACCACTTGACGATTATGATTTGTAATTCAGTTTTGAAAATATGGTTGTTTTGTTTTTTTTGATTTAATATTAAATTTATAAAATAATCGAATACTTAGTAATTATTAAAAATTTTTTTCTAATTTATTTATATATATAGAACTATAATTTATTTTTCAAAATTTTTATTTTAATTTACTTAACTAAATAATAATGTAAAAATTAGTGTATTAAATATGTTAAAATAAATTTGTTTAAAAAGTTTAAATAGAGAATTTGGCAAATGTAATACCTATTCGCCTGTTGAACAAAAACATCTATTTTTGTATATATTTTAAGGTTTTGCCGGCCCATTGAATGATTTATTATTCAATTTATTTGAATTTGTTATAATTTATTAGGTATTTTTTATTTATGTATTGACTTATGTTAGTATGGATTAGTGTTGGTTATGACTTTTGGTCTTGGATAGCGGTGGATTCCGTGGTTCCGAGATACCAATGTTGTATTCAATTTCTTTTACTTTTATTTTTATATTATGTTATTATTATCATTTGTATATTTATAATATTTGTATACATATATATATTTATATTCATAACTATTTTTAAGTTTTTTAAGGATATATTTTTTAAGATATTTTTAATACAATCGTATTTTTAAGACATATGAGGACTGTTTCTTTAGTAACATTTCAATTTTCTACCACTCAGATGAATCTGGGGCTGGATAAATCCCAGACGAAACGCATCAGTGAAAACTGCTTAGAGGACTGTGACATGTGTTCTGATTACAGAACCTTATCTGCTAATAAAATGATATAACTTTTCTACAACTTTTTATATATATTCAAATTTTATCTTATAAATATTTATTCAATCTTTATTATTTTATTTCATTAACATACAAGTTTTATTTTATTAATATAAAAGTTTTTATTATTTTACAATCTTTATTTTATAATTGCACAATATACTTATAATTATACAGTGCTTTTTTGTAATTGTTATTTTAAATTTATTTGTACGATCTTTACATTTATGCAATTTATTTTGATACAATCAACATTTTTCTATAATCCTTTTTTTCTACAATCTTTTTATATATCTTTAATTTCTTTTGATATATCTTCCTTTGTTTCTCTACAATCTTTATTTATACAATCCTTTAAAGCTGCTAATTAGATATCCGTGATCATAAGTCACTGTGGCCGGTGGTCGTTATTTAGCGACACACTGTGAGCTTGGCCATGCAACCGTTTCTCCATGGTTGTAGCAACAAGACGGCAAACAAAATTCCGGCTGTTCGATACAGCCAGGGGCTTGTACATCAAATTAACAAATGAATCATAATTTAAAAGGCAGTGTATATTAATTGTGCAAAGGTAGCGTAATCATCAGTCCTTTAATTGAAGACTGAAATGAATGGTTGGACGAAATATAAGCTGTTTCATTCAAATTTTCTATAAACTTTTATTTTTTATGTGAAAAGGTAAAATATATTCAAAAGACTAGACGACCTTATAAATCTTAATTATTTGATCACTTTTGATTTATTTTGATTATTTTTGTTATAAATTTATTAATTAATTTCATTGTGGTGATATTAAAACTTAAATATCTTTCAATAATTTTTATCATTTATTAATAATAAGATGATCCATTATTAGTGATTAAAAAATTAAGTTACTTTAGAGATAACAGCGTAATTTTTTTGAAGAGTTCTTATCAACAAAAAAGTTTGCGACCTGGATGTTGGATCAGGATTCATAAATAAATGCAGAAGCTTAAATATAAACCCGTATTGACTTTTTATTCTTACATGATCTGAGTTCAAACCGGTGTAAGCCAGGGTGGTTTTTATCTTTCATTCAATAAAATACTTTAGTACGAAAGGAATTAATATTTACTTAAATGAAACTTATTTTATGAATAAATTTACTTACTTATTTTGACAGATTAGTGCAATAAATTTAGAATTTATTTATATAATTTTAAAAATCATAAATAGTTGTTTTCTTTTAAATGAAATTATTATATCTTTATTAAGAAGTTTATTATTATTTATTAGTGTTTTAGGGGGTATTGCTTTTTTGACTTTGTTAAAACGTAAAGATTTAGGATATATTCAGATTCGTAAGGGTCCAAATAAAGTTGGATTTATTGGAATAGTTCAGCCTTTTAGTGATTATTTAGTAACGAACAAACTTATCCATTAATATCAAATTATATATCTTACTATTATTCTCCTATTTTTTCATTGTTTTTATCTATATTACTTTGAATGTGTATACCTATGTTGAGAAGATTATATAGATAGATTAATTATAGAAGATTATATAGATTTAATTGAAGTTTATTCTTTTTTTGAAAATTACAATGATAGGGATATATACTGTAATAATTCCAGGGTGTTCTAGAAATTCTAATTATTCATTATTAGGAGGTTTACGAGCTGTTGGTCAAATATTTTCTTATGAAGTAAGGTTAGCTTTAATTTTGTTATCTTTCATTTTTTTAATCGAAGGATATAATATAATTAAATTCAAAAAATTTCAATATATAGAATTTATTTGATTAAGAATTTGCTTAGCAGAAACTAATCGTACACCATTAAATTTTGCAGAAGGGAAATCGGAATTAGTGTCTGGGTTTAATGTAGAATAAAGAAGACAAGGATTTGCATTAATTTTTTTAGCTGAATATACAAGTATTTTAATTATAAGTATATTATTTTGTGTAATTTTTATAGGGTGTGGATTATTTAAAATTAAGTTTTTTTTAATTAGTTTCCATTTCTTTTTTATTTAAATAAGTTTAGGGAACTTAACTTGTTTTCGGTATGATAAATTAATATATTTACCATGAAAATGTTATTTACTATATATGATATTATATATCATATATCCCCATACGTATTT
>NC_051847.1:56567629-56570370 GCF_002237135.1 Teleopsis dalmanni | reverse complement strand
ACTGAATATTTATTCATCTGGTACTGTTCCTTAATCGGCTGTGATCTGTCAACAAACCCCTCTCCAAGGCTGATATCTTTTCGGGGTAACTCAAAATAAGTACTAAATACTTCCTAATAGAACGCAGTCCACTTGAAAACAGATGTTTACAAAACATAAAGTATTTCCACTTTATATTAAATTGCTTCACACAGAAAGAATTCCATGAATGTTTACATGATGACAACGATATACCAAGATTTTTTAGGTACTCCAAATTATTATTTGCTCAACTCGTCTGTCTGGCAGTAGCCAAAAATATTCCTCTGAACGGGAACTCAAAATACGAAAACGTTAAATTGCGTTGACATTTTATTTAAAAATGTGTTGCACTATAAAACCATTCTAGATGTAAATTTAAAGCATCTTTATTTAATAGTATGTATACATTATATTTATGACCCAATGTTCCCCTGGGAACGTACTGTTTTGATTGATACATTATATTATCCAATTTAGAAAAGCTAAAGCTACCGAAGCAGCTAACAACTCAGCCTACAAATCACTGATTAGGAAGCCTGTAATATGTAGATTTGTTAAGTTCATTCGAGGAAACTGCACTGCCTACACCACTACCTATCTTTGAGCCATCAGAAAAAATGGATAGGGACTGAAAGGTTTTAGAATAGAGCCGTGATTATAGTCACTATCCTACTACTTTAAGCTTTAAGTCTGAGAGCAAAGAATGCTGTCATTTGTTTACTTATAAAATGAAGCGGTACTAAGGGATGTATTAGATCCAAAGTAATGGATGTTTGGTGTTCAATACATCACTAATACAGAGTTTAGCCCATTGATGATAATTAAAGTATATTTTTCAAGAAAACTTAGTTCGTCTCTTTACATCTCTAGATTGAACTGTTGCACCAACTTGTTGAAAACACATACCATCTAAGTTGCTGCCAGTTGATCCATAATGCAAGAAGTTAGTAATAATGTATATGTATCATTCTTCATTTACGACAATGCCATTTTTGTTACATCTACAGATTATAAACTATACTAAAACGTGGGTTTAAAATTGTGAATTTGAAATTGTGGAAATAAAGAGCAAATAGATTTGCTTACATTCAAATCCAAAAATTCTACTGTCTATGTGGACTACGTCAAAATTTTCTTCAGATGCAGACTGATTAGTTGGTTTTCGTGTGTACATTCGATATATTTATATTTTTATGATTTTGGATTTTACTGCTGATATGAATAATTTTTTAAAACAATATCTTGAATACATAATTTTAAAAAATATTCGTATCATTCTTTTTAGAGTGAAATCGAAAAAGAATTTTATTTGTTTATTTTTTCAATTAAGATAATCATACACAATACATATTTCTCATATAATGTATAATGTATATAATGTATAATAAATTTCTATTTTCACATTTTTTTACCATTCGATTATCTGATTGAGACTTTACAAGACATCAAATGATAGGCTTTTCCCTCCAGTAATAACTCTGGGATCTTTTGACATATTGAGCTGAAGTTATGATAGCATAAAAATTAAGAAAAAAAAAGTATGCATTGCTTGAAGTTTTATAATAAATTAAATTTAAATTAAAAAAAAAATATAATATATATCAGCTTTGTACCGAAATATTCGGAACAAGACGTTGTTTTAAACTCTGATTACGGCGTTCAACTTTTATTTTTGGACTTATCCCAACAATATTTTTGAGCAATTACTGTGATTTTGATTGCGCTAATACCAGGTGCTTTAGTGGCCGCTAAATATTACTGGATTACTGAAATTTTGTCAGGTATTTCAATTAATTTTTATATGATTTTACTCTTTTCTAAGTTGTATTTCAAGGTACTACACATATCCGTTGACGTTTTATTCTTCATTGTTTTGGATATATTCAATATATCTCTATTCAATAATTTTGTGGATTTTGATTTGGAAAGGTAACCTCAAACTATTTTGATAATTCAATTAAATCAGCTTAAATCTAGATTTTGAGATATATTATTATAAAATTTTACAATACTTCTAAGCATGCAAGACTTGACAATTAGTCCAAAGTAAATAGAGTAGAAAGTTTGTAAGATTTCACTAATTAGCTTTCATTCGTATTGCTTCGATGTTCCAAAATAATTTAATTAAAAAACTGTTTAAAGTATGCAAATAAAACAAAATATTTTTGAATCGAAACTTATAACTACATTAAGACCGAAAAGTTTTCGGAAATTCTCATTTAAAATTCGCGCGCTGTATATTTTTCGATATTTTAAAGTTTATGTAGTTTGGCAGCACTGTCCTTAATTACTATGCCAAAAATGAGCGCGATCTGTCAGACAGTTCGTTTACGGCAGCTGTTGAAACCAGTTCACCTCAGTAGGGCGTTGCGAAAAAAACAATGGAAAAAAATATTGAACAAAGAGTTTGCATCAAATTTTGTGTTTCGAACGAAATTTCGTGTGCAGAATCGTTGCGAATGCTACAAAAGGCTTATGGGGAATCAGTTTTATCGAAAACTCAAGTTTATGAGTGGTACAAAGCCTTCCAGGACGGTCGTACGACCGTCGAAGACATTTCGCAACGCACTACTGAGGTGAACTGGTTTCAACAGCTGCCGTAAACGAACTGTCTGACAGATCGAGCTCATTTTTGGCATAGTAATTAAGGACAGTGCTGCCAAACTACATAAACTTAAAATATCGAAAAATATACAGCGCGCGAATTTTAAATGAGAATT
>NC_051847.1:56553462-56567529 GCF_002237135.1 Teleopsis dalmanni | reverse complement strand
GTGGGTATGGCGCAGACGTTATCACAAAATCATAAAGCAGCATTGGAAGTATTTGATAGAAAAGTTCTTCGTAAGATCTCTGATCCTCTACAAGTTGACGAAAACTATCGCATCCGAATGAACCACAAGCCCAAAGAGCATTTTCACTACATTCATATATTTCAGCAAATTAACATACAGCAGTTTCGCTATTTTAGTGATGCCGTGAAAATAGATGATTATGGAAAGTGGAAGCGTAAAGTTAGACCGTATATTCTATGGTTTGATTAAGTGGAGATTGGAGAAGATGCGCACGGAACAGAAGCGCCTAGGGAGACATGCTATGTCAGGCCGAAACCCAGTATTGAGTTGTGCTAGCAGCTGTTAGCTAGCACTTTCGAAAATGTTTATTACTACATTATATATACATATATAACTTTTTGTATGAAGAATTTATTAACAAAAAGGTAATGTGTCCAAGTAATGATAATATTATATTTATCTGATATGATTGAATATGTATGTTTAACAATGAGGAGAAGGAAACATCAGAACATGTTCAATGCAACTGCCCAGCGGTGGCAAGACGTAGACTCGATTACCTTGGAAGCGGGATATTAGTCCCAAGTCAAATAGGTAAAATTAAGCCCACAGCAATTACAAGATTTATAAGTAGTCTAAAATTGTCCTAGTTGGGCCTTTAGGCGCACAATAGATCTTTTAGGTCAGGGTGTTTTAATAGCCTATTACTTAAAATAAAAATAAAAAATGTTTAACAAAATTTCTATATAAATTATATCCTTATTTTCTGATATTATTCCTTTTAATTTTATTTAAGATTATTTTATTCTTAGACATTCTATAACTGTTTACATTTTGCCGCTGTTTCCGTTATTATTATTTTTGTTAATGGTTTCATATATACATTAGAGCTAAGTTGAGAACTTTGCGCTTATTCAAGATAAAAAGTTTGCTTTGAAATTGATAACAATTTAACAATCCAACGTCAGAAATCAAGAATATGACAATCAGAAGAATGGCCTTAAGACTTTTTTAGCGAATGCTGGGTTTGCGTGATTCTTTTTCCAACTTAAGAAGAAAACAGTGGTTATCAATGCACTAAATTGGTTGCTTTCTTTATTTTACCAAGAACAGAAGTAGTGTCACTTAAACAGATTTAACTCAATACTAATGACCTAAAAATCATATTAACTCCCATGTAACAACCAACCTCTACTATCAACCTATTACCATTGTATGATGGCTTGATTACGTTATCCAAAAAGATAAAACCACAGAAAAACAGGAAAACCACAAAATCGATGACGAGGCGCAGTACAAGACCTAAACTAAACTCATTAACACTCCAAATTACTAAATCAAGACTAAATACTGTGAAAGAAACTCGAACCCACATCAACCCGATGTTAAAAATAATTATGATACTATGCATATATAAATAACAATTGTACCTATTTACTTATTTATATATTATTCATCAAAGTAAGATTTCTAACTATGGAATTATTTTGTTTTGGTGCTAATCACTGAGGGAAAAATTCATTATTCAGGCAGCTCTAATTATAACCAGCTCTGATCTAAAGTTGGCAAGCTGATTTGCGGCTAGCTATACATATGTGTGTGTAGATTGTGCGTTATGTTGATCTCCAAATTTAATGCTAATTTGTCCAGAAATAGACGAAATCACAGATTTAATGGATTTAGTATTTAGATTAATACTTTATTCTTACTTTTTCTAGTATTATTTTACTTAATATAGTATTATTTTGAAATCTAGTGATCATTTACAGATATAGCCCTGCTGTTGTTATTGTAGCCCGCAGATATCGGCATTTGGTCGTCGTACATCCCAGTCGGGTGACTCTGAGATGTAGGCTCGCCCGTTCTTAAAACCACAGATATAGCATTAATATACTACAGTGTTGTTGTTGTTCTTCGGTTTGGTAATAACCCATTATAAATAATGATTCTAACTTTAAGAGCAAACCCGACTTAAACTGCTTGCCTAGCTCAGAGACTTATTGATCTATTTGACGTCTTTCCTTGAAATAAGTGTTGAAAAGCAGAACTTTAGCAATAAGAGCCATAGTAAGTGTCTCTTCTAATTAGGGCTACAAACGGGTTCTGACCCGTTGTTACCTAATTTTTGGGTATAGATGCTTACTAACTAATGGCTTATCAATACCATCATTATTTTTTTTACTTCACTTCTGACTTTGCTTAATAGAATTTTCGTTCCTGTTAAGCTGTTGCATGTTTATGTTCGTTTGACTTTCTCATATATTATTGTAACATATTTTTACGGATCATACTATTATAGTCTCGTGTAAAAAAGGATCTGCGCTTTATCCACTAACCAATCGGTTATTAATCATATTACTACTTTTCCTACTACGGTTCAGACTCTGCTCAGCAGGATTACCGTTCCCGATAAGTTGTAGCACTGTAATGTTAGCCTGAATTATCCCCGCATATTCAATATATTTGTGCTTATATAGTCACGTACAAAAAAAAAGGACCTAAACCCGATGCCTACTAGCCATTAACTTATGAACACTTATATTAGTTTTTCTACTTCGCTTATAATTCTGTTCAGTAGAATCTTCATTTCCGATGAATTATAGTAATGTCATGTTAGTTTTAATTATTCACATATTCGATATGTTTATGACGGATAATGCTTATAAAGTCTTGTGCAAAGAAGTTCTAAAATATGATTCCTATTGATCAATGGCTTATCGATACTACCACTACTTTTCCTACTACTTTTCAGACTCTACTTAGTAAGATTATCGTTTCTGATAAACTGGAGCATGTTCATGTTAATTTGGATTTTTTCCATATTGGCTATGTTTGTGATGAATTATGCTTATATAGTCTCTAAACTCGAAAAATTTCTTGAAAGCTGTATTTGACAAATACATTTTTAAGCCCCTTTTTTGATTATAGTCAAGAGGCGGTATTAGTAAGTAATTTAACTAGATACATTCAAAACTGAAGTGATTTTCTTATATTTTTTTTTTAATTTTCCACAATAGTTTACAGATATAGATTATAGATATATTTAATTATAGTCAAGGCGCGGTATTAGTATGTCAATTTGACTAGGTGCCTTTAAAACTGAATTGATTCATTCTATATTTTTTTGTTTATTTTGAAAACAGATTATAATTAATAATTTATCTGTTGAATAATCTGTTCTTGTAATCTGTTTTTTTGTATTTTATTTAATTATTTATTAAATATAACAACAAAATATAACAATACAGATCTTCCTATATCATATTGCTTTAGACCCATCTGTTTCTGTCTTTTTCTATTTATTTTTATGAAGAAAAAAAACTTATAATATTTGCATATTATATAAAACCATATTTATATATATATATATATAAATATGTCAAGATACATATATATATTTAAAAGAATTTATAATAATTACAACAAATTGAAGAGATTATGAAGTATTCTTTGCCAGAAAACAGCTGAGCACGAACTTCTGAGAAATTAAGTGATATGCACATATAGAGATAATATATATATATAAAGCTATATACATATTTGTCAGTGCAATATGTCATGCATGCATTTTAATGAAAACCACTTTTATTGAGGCAAGTGTTTTTATATAAACATTTTAAAATGAGAATTAATTTTAAAATGTAAAAAGAAAAAACAAAAAACAAAGAAAAATGCAGTTTACTTTAAATATTTGCTGATTTATTGCGATTGCAATGAAAACTGATATTTATTTTAATTTTATGGGATAGTATTGAATATTAATATCTCATAATTATATCGTTTTGAAGACACACTTGTGTATATCATGTTCTAGACCTTATTGTTATAGAGTTATCTATAAACGAACAAATGAATCATAGAATTTTCTAAATAATATAAATTATTTAAAGCAAATAATTTGTAATCAATTAATAATAAAAACATATTTATATTTTAATAATATATATAAATGTATATATATAAACACTTGTGCGGAGACACAAATACGAAGTACAAAAAAAAAAGAAGCACAAGTGCAGCACCTACCTGAATTGTAGTAGTCATCATAATCGTCGTTGTCTGAATATTCCATGTCCGACATTATAGCAGCCTTGTTTTTGAAGCAATGTTACGGAGTCGTGGTTGTTGCAAATTTAAAACCAATATTTTTATATTCTACTATATTGTTTTTTAAAACAAACCACAGTAAAGTGCACTATATCTACTCCTACCAAGAGAGGGGTGAGGTTGGTTGTAGTACACAGATTTTCTGTTCAAATATTATTGCTGGCGCTGGTGGTGGATGTTGTAAATTGTAAATTGACTCACTCACTACGTACATAAATACACTATGGGGTGGTTTGTAGCTTGAAATGGATGTTAAACATATAGATTATAACATTTTTCTTATAATTTAAACTTAATTTTACACTTTTACTATATTTATTAATAAACAATTTGTTGTAGTGAACACTTTAAGTACAATTCCATTTCATTTACTAATCACGAAGTACACTGCGTGGGGTATTTCTTTTTTTTTTTTACTACCATAATATTTCAACCGTATTCATTATAAAGTTAATTCATTTATATTAAACAAAAATTATACACTTTATTCTACAATCTACAATCGAAAATTTTCTATATTACAATCGTTTGTTTTATTCACTTAAACATTTTAGATAATTCATGTATACGATTGAACGGCCGTGGAGAAATACAAACAATAGCAGGAAAAAATTTTCTGTCTTCTCGTCGTTCTTCCAACGTTAAGTTAGTTGCGTTTGTAGTTAAAATTCACAATTTATAACGAGCACTGCATTATCGATACACCTGTTCGTAACAGCTGATATGAGTTTAGCGTACGATTAGTCAATAAACGCTTTAACAACTTTGTTTACACATTAAAACAGCAAATTATATATAGTTCTTAAAATTATAATCTAACTTTCACAACAAATTTTAATAAGTAAATCAACAAACTAATGTTTCATTATGGAACCAAGTGCAAAACGTTCCAGATTACAACAAAATCTAAATGTGAAAATAAAAGCTATATTATCGGATGCATATAATTTAAACCAACCATTGGAAAGTGTTTATATATGCCAAGTGAATAATAAAAAACAAATATCAGTTATTATGAAACAATTAGCCGAATTGCTACCACTGACAACGCTGCAACATCTTAAACGTGTTAATCAAAATAATATTATTATATGCAAATCTAATGATCTTGCCGAGTTGCCACTAAAAACATACCTACAGAATGCGAAATTAAGTCCTGATATAATTGCAAATATTATTGACAATGTTAAAAAAATTAAAGTTCCCGGTGCCGCCACAAAATTACGTATGCAATACACAGTCATGCATAAATTATGGCCATGCAAATTTCATCCTGACAAATATATGGAATCACTCTATGATGGCACTAATTTTACAATAACGCAAAAAAATTTTCATACCAAAATGACAAATCTAATTTTAACACTATCCAACGTCTTGGAACAAAATAAACCGTTTGGTATTTGTATTGATCCACGCACAAATTCAATAGTTGCCTTAACAGCCAGTAAAACAGATTTAAGCTCTGTTATGCATTGTCCTATGGTATTAATAGATTTAGTAGCAAAGACACAAGAAGGTGGTGCTTGGTGTACAAAATTAAAAAATCTTCGCACATCAAATGAAGAAAATTGTAAGGACTTTAATAAACTAATGCTAAACGGAATTGACAATAAATATTATAATTTTATTAAAGAACATGAACAATTTTTTGATATACTCTTAGGTGGGGAACCACCCCGAACTGCAAAAGTTGCAGATTGTATGCAAGAACAAGATAATATAGATAATGCAATCGATAATTTAGCAAAATATGGACCATACTTATGTACTGGTTATGATGTGTACCTAACCCACGAGCCGTGTTTAATGTGTGCTATGGCATTGGTACATAGCAGAGCAAAGCGAATATTTTTCATACATACGTCTTCAAATGGCGCACTAGTAACTCGTTTCAAACTGCATGCCGTTAAGGAAATCAATCATCATTATGAAGTCTTCCAATGCTTACTGGACAATTCCGAAGACATAAATAGTACAAATCCTCAAAAGCAATAATTTTACATTGTGAATATAGAAAATACTGCTGTTTGGATACAATCCTATAGTTAAATTGCCTTTTTAATAAACTAATTAGTTTTAAGTTATCTTTTTTACAAACTAACAAGTTTTAAATTACTATTAAAAACAAAAGAAATTTAATGTTAAAAGTTTGTTTAATAAACTTACACAATGTTTTTGTAAGCAAAATTGTAATTATTTATTTGAAAATTATTCTGCTGTAATTTTTTGTGTATCTTGTTTTACAGGTTTTATTAAACCAAGTAATTGACAATCAGCTTCTAAAATCGTCAAATCTTTATTAGAACCTAAGAATTTGGTTGATAATTCTAAATCTTTAATTCTTATGCGTACACGAGCACCTCGCACATATTCACTATAAAAATTTATAATTAGTATAAAAATCTAAATAATAACTTTAGGCATATACGTACGATCCATTACGTGCTGGCCTAGTGCATACACAATGGAATTTCCAACCAAAATCTATATATAAGTCGTCATCAACGACATGAAATATTTTACCGCTTACTATTTTGCCCTCAGGATCACCTAGCTAAAATAAAATAACTTTAATATTAAATTTCTTAATAAAATAGATAAAACATACATCTATAAACTTTGAATGTCTTAAAAGTGATGCAAATGTTCTTGTTTCCGCTGGTTTTTCTTCTACTGCTGGCGATGTGTATTTTTCAAATGCACGAGCAAATCCTCCTTTTACATTTGATGTTGTTGATTCAGTTTCTGTATTGACGTTATCACTAAGTAGTCTACAAATATTTTTACTGTACGGATTTATTAATTTTATGTGATTAATTGATAATTTATTTATTTTACAGAGAAAAGACATTTTAAATAAGTTAAATAATTTGCAGTATTAATATTTTTAAGGTTATATTGACAAAATAACAGCTGTGCTGGGTGCGTTCAGTCAAACCAAATTTGAGTTTAAAAAGTTTAGCGTTGTACAATGAATAAAAACATGAAAGCTCTATTCACACCGCTAAATTTAATTAGTTATTTTGGAATTAACTATCTATGAGCTATGCTACGCAGGCAATCTAATTATTGTCATCACTTATGTTGTTCCTTTTGATGTAAAGCCTAGTATATTCATCTCGAAAGAAAAATGTTCATAAGACTTCATGTAAAAGTTATCCACAATTTCAAATTCGGTAATTCTTAGATGAAGTTTTGTGTCAAATGGATGTTAGTACTAGGCTTTAATAAAAAAATTAAAAATATTAAAAGCAAGAACTGTGATGATTAATTTTATTTACTATTTATTTTGAAATTGTCAATCCAAAATAACTAACTTTATAATCATATGTTTTTATTTACATTGTTCTGTGTAGAAATTACAAAACTATAGATCTGTTCCACGAGCTACTCATAGTAACTTTGAGTAAATACTGTGTATACACAAGCGCGTTCCATCAGCAAATTTTTAAGTATTTTTGTGTAAATTTTACTTCTGTTTTACTCATGTTTTACTATGAGTAGCTCGTGGAACAGACCTTATATTTATTTGTGTATATAAATTATACTTATAACATTGCATGTAATAAATATAATCAATGTATACAATTTTAAATTTTTCCAATTAATTTTTACTAATTTAAAATAAATTTTAATTTTGACTGCCTGATTAATTGGGGTTGTATTAATATTAGGTCTGTTTCACGAGCTACTCGTAGTAACTTTGAATAACACTGTGTATACACAAATGCGTTTCACCAGCAAATTTTCGTGCAAAATTTACTTGTGTTTTACTTGAGTTTTACTCTAGACTTATTATTAATTAAGTGACGTGCTTAAAATCGAATGTTCGTGTATATTCAGAGTCCACATGAAGTGTTTACAGTCTCCATAGCTTCCGAGCGGAATATGTTTATGTTAACTTCGAATAGTTTTTTATATACGGTTTGCAATCAGCTGTTTATACACAGCACAAATTTATATGAATTTCGAATTTCTTTAATTTTGATCGCTCATTGACCGTACAAACAGCTTTCGTGCCTTAATTTGATTACTATAAGTTTATTTAAGTGCAGTGGGAATATGGCATAATAAACGTATTCTACACAATTATTTGCACATTTACATTTGACTGTTTCATGCACTAAACACACACCAAATTATTTCCTGTCTTATTATCAAATTTGACACTTAAATCCACACCGGTCCAGCTTTCAACAAATGAAAGTAATAATTTTGAAAATTGTGTAACTGGTAGATAAAGTAATTTAATTATTTTGAAATAAAAATGATTGCCCAACAAAGACAACGCATTGAACATGCAATGACGGAAATGATAGATGATATGGACAAATCGCATTTACGTAAATTACAGGTATTTTAGAAATTTGCTTTGCTACTTTGATAAATTATGGATCACTTTACCAACTCTCTAACAGACAAATATGCATTTATGTGCAGCTAAATGCTGCCAGGACATGGATTCTTCTCTGGAGAGTGTACAACGCTGTGTTGACAGATGTTCAACACCACTGACACGAGCGCAAAACTATGTACAACATGAATTGGGCGAATTCCAAGGGCGACTACAGCGCTGTATAATGGTAAGTTTATAATTAAAATAAAAGAATATATTTATATTCCTTATAATTTTATTAATACTTTTCTTATTTTGTTAGCAATGCAATGATGATGTGAAAGTCAAAATGCCACCAAATCCATCAGAAGATGAAGTTTCAAAATACACAGATCAATTCGAACGATGTGCAATCAAATGTGTTGATAAACACGTAGGCCTGATACCAAGCATGATGAAAACAATGAAAGCTGTACTCTCCAAAGGTCCAGAAGGCATACCTCAAGTTTAATTTATATATTTTTATTTTTATAAAAACAAAGACAACATGAAAAATCTAGTAAATTTGAAAATTATTGAATTAAATTTTAATATAAAAATATATTTGTTTAAAAAAAAATTAAAAAGCATTTTAAAAATTGATACAAATGTTAAAAATAATTATTTGGTTTCAAAATTTTTGTACAAGTTTATTTTTTACCGCCTTTACTGTCAATTCGAGTGCGTAAAAATGCTTGAATTACAAAGAAAGCGTGTGGAGCGTGCACTTGCTGGCATGGTTGATAAATTATACAAATCCAATCTACGCCAGTTACAGGTAATAAATTTTATTAATTTCCTTTATTTGCTTATTTACAAAATATAAACATTTTTAGATGGAAATGCACGTTTGCTCTGCCAAATGTTGTGAGGATGAAAATGGAAGCATTGATTCAGTTTCTAAATGTATAGAAAAATGTACCAGACCATTAGTACGTGCACAGGAATACTTGCAATCCGAATTTGTAGAATTTCAAACTCAGTTGCAGAGTTGTGTGGCGGTTTGTAATATATTTAATACATATTTACTCAATGTATCTTTAGCATACTGCTGTTAAGTCTGTTGAGGATATTATGAGCATTAATCTATGTTTATTAGGCTTTCTATAGGATTCTAAAGATTGTTTTAATTAATTTGACAGTAGAAAATTTGCATAAATTATTTAGTTTTAAATAGGGAGGTTGGAAACAAAATGTTAATCCCTCGTTGGACTTTTTGTTTACTAAAAATAACCCGAGAAGTTAAAAGTAAGAAAAAAAATATATAAATATAAAAATTACAATTATAAATAGTAAAATAAACGACGTAATCAGCTACACACTGTGGACCTAAATCCAATTGAATGTAGTCTACACATTGTGGACCTAAATCCAATTGAATGTAGTCTATCACATCAAATATCTATTCATGGGAAATAGCCGGGTTTGTGTCCGGGATCCACATGACTAAACGCCGTTCAATAATCCTAAAAGCGACAATACAAACAGATTTTTGTAGCCTACAACAACAACATTCCTTGTAAAAGAAACGGACTCACTAATGATAACAGCACTATCATTATATATAACACCTAATCATCAATGTGGTTAATAGCGAAATCATAGCAAACTATGTATCTTGGATAAACTACTAATAGTTTATCTGCTATTTTATATTTGTAGGATATATCGACCTTTAAATAATACTAATTTTATTTCGCAATAAGATGCTTTTCAGAAAATACAGCTTTCACACGAAAACGGAACTATTCTGAATGCGTATACTAAGTCAACGGTAAAAGTAATGCAACAAGGAAGAGGGATCTCTCAATTTTTCATCTGGACTCGAGTCAATCTTCAATTTAAATCTCACCCACCTATAACGATTTCTTCTCTGTATTCCCCTTTTCTTACCTTTAACCACCACCCGTCTACATCGTCTTGTACATCGTTTCATGTTATCTGCTTACAGGTCCCAGCAGGTCACAAAAACAATAGAGGTCTTCCAACCCATTCTCACTCTAAAATAATCTCCTCTTCTCTTACACAAACAATACCCATCCACATTCTAACTCATGTATTCGTCTTGTAATTTAATATTTTTCTATAAACTGAAATTGTCTAAAATTATAATTGGGGATATATAAATAGTTTTTCAGAAGAATATTATATCTGATTTAGATTAGTAATATATAGCTTAATTTTTTTTATATTGTATACTATATATATTAATGTAAATTACTGATCTTTAAATATTTTCAAGGAGTGCAATGTATCTAATCATGGTAATGCTGCGAAATTTATGGACGAAGCAGAGCTTGAGAAATTCCGAGCCCGATTTGAAAAGTGCGCTACGAAATGTGTAGACAAGCAACTTAGTTTAATCCCGACAATGTTGAAAACTATGGAAACTGTGCTTTCCAATGGACCTAACAATTTAAAACGGGCATAGTTTTATTCAACTCAAAAGAACATTTGCCCTAATATTCTGTGAAAACAATTACCATTTACATTGGACAAAAAGCTTATTGAATTTTCTATATATAGGAAGCCTATGGATTTTTGATTTTGAATATTAAGACAACTTTACTTGTAAATTGTGATACTATAACCAGTCGAAAAGTTTAAGAAATTAAATTGCATTCTCTATTCAGCAAATGGATCGCAAGGATATTAATACACATTTGCTGATAAATTGGTATATTATATATAGTTATGATACGAGTATATAATCAATTTAAAAACTTTAAATGTATAATATTTTAGGCTAATGGATCCTAATAATATTAAGACAACGTTGCTGGTAAGATGATAATTTTTATATATTAGAACTAGTGAACGAGTTTAAAGACGTTAAGTCTATATTCTCTTTAGGCTTATATATTCCAAGAATATTAAGACAATTTTATTGATACATTGTATACCATAACTAGTCAATGAATTGGAACACTTTAAATATATATATTTTTTAATCTAACGGACTCCTTGCAGATAATAATGACCAGACGCTGATTCAATGGGTTGATCAATGGACTTCGTAAAATAAAAATAGACATACTCCACATATTTTCTTACATTGAAAGATTTGCTGTTATTGCTTATATTTTGTATTATTAACAACAAATTGGATTTAAATTTTTAAAACTAATAAATGCATTCATTTTCGGCAAACAATATTGTAAAGACCCTATTTTATATGATATATCTTTATTTTATTCGTTATTTACATACATATACACATTAAATATACATAATTTATATATTAATACAAAAAAACTAAACTTAAATGTTAAGTAAAATGATTTTCGATGTGAAAAACAAACAAAAAACAGGTTGACTTAACTGCTACAACTTTGGATTCTCTTCTTCTTATTTACTCTTGATTATTCTGTCGTACACCATATTTACTCCAGAATGTAACAGAACAGGATATTTTCTTTCCAGAATTTTTATGAAACACTGAACATGAGTTGAATGGTGGACAATATAAATGCAAAGAAACTGATGTGTCGGAATGACTGGGATTTTCAACGCGATGTAAACCCAAATTATCTGTAAAATCCAAACAAAAAGATTAGTTTATTTCATAATAAATTAATTTTTTAAATATTTCACATACCATTTATATAAGCAACATCATTTGTTAATATCTGACTATGTCCAGTCTCCTGTAATTCTGCACTGTCAAATTCATCATGTTCTTCATCTTCAATATTTCTGCCAATATCAGCTTCAATTGTAGTTGATGTATGTACGGTTTTAGGCATTTCATAACGGGTCTCTTTCAATTCCCCTTTTAACATTTTCATAAAACAATGCGAATCGGCATGATCATGTATAGCTGAGCTATGTCCTTCACCCCAGCACAATATCATCAAGTTGAATTTACCATTACCAGCATCAACTAGATTTCTTGTATATTTATAACGATCGAACTTTGCGAATTTCTTCCATTCTCTTGGTTTCGATTGATAAGAGAGCATTAAATGATTAACCATTTCAATATTAACATAATTAGTTGAGAACTCATGATGCAGTGCGTCTATCAGATCTTGTAATGTTTGTATGACTGGTCCAAATTTTAACGGTTTCTCAATGCCACGAAAATGATGCGTAGCCTCACGTAAATATTTCTCTTGATCCATTTCGGTATCAATTTTGGATAGCGCCATTTTAAAACTGTTTTGATGAACCTTAAAAAATAAAATTAATTTTAATTAGTTTTGATTCGAGAACCAATTATATTAAAAGAAGGGCTTAATTAATGGCAATGGCTTAATTAATTTATAGCATTAATCGATTAATTTATTATTTTATTACTTGAATATTAATTTATTACAGAGTATTTAATGATAGAATTGAAAACAATGGGTCAAATCCAATTCTTCATATATACACAACTTCATCGTATACGTGTGAAAACTAATCTCGATAGAATACAGCGTGCTTTGAGCTTAGATCGTACCATAGACGGGAAGACAGGCAACGTCTTAACGTACAGAACTTATAATGTAAATGTTGCCCTATTTTCTAGAATCATTACATGGAATGAAAGTATTCAATTTAAATTGGACTATTATGCAGCTGCATGGACAATATTTGTAGTACGCTGAACATTATAAATACAAGTATGTCCTGATTCTCTTCATTAAAAATTAGCGTAAAGTCCTTCAAATGTAGTCATATAAATATTGTAGGTGATTCACAAAAGTTTTAAATAAGTTTAGGAACAATATATAATTTCAAGGAATGCCATGGCGAAAATAGTGTTTTCTACTTAAGGACATTATTCAAGGTTCGAGAATAATGAATATATAAAAGACATGCTTTCATATATGCCTACAAAGAGAAGCCCAGGAGAAAGGTTCAAATTAAATTGCTTTATTCTTATAAAAAAATTTTCTGTTCATTTATACTATATTGAACATGCCATTGATGGGGTAAGTTGATTATTAATTTATAGTTACTTTGGGGCATCAAACTATTAGGAAAACAAATTTGGAAATATCCGTAACGAACTCTAGTGAATCCTAAAAGATTAATAATTTAAATTAAATTGTATTAAATTTCTATACATAAAATTTTAAAGTCAATGTCTTCTGGTTTTAAAAATCAAAGATAAGTGTTATTGCTTTGGGGCTTTTCCCTAAGTTAGAAAACAGATGTCGCAAAAGAGACCTTACACCTTTCTATACCGATAAAAAAATTTTTTCGTGTGTTTATAATGGTTTTCTATTATTCGATCATAGTATTATTTTGAATTTTTTTAAATCTATTCAGTTTCTATTTCTAAGGGTTACTAGGCAAAAGCTTATCACCAAAAAAAAGAACGACAAAATTTTAAAAGAATCAAAGTTTTTGTTATTATGGAAATTTTTGAAATTTTTTAAGAAATTTTTGTTTTTTGAAAATTTGGGAATAATGTAATCTTAGAAATGTATATTGACGCAGGCCTTATTATTCAATAAAAAAATATAAATGTATAAAATATAAATGTATTTTCAATAAAATAAAAATTAAATAAATATATTATTGTCATATAATCGTTATACATATAGTCAAATATACATATATATTAGTAT
>NC_051847.1:56531189-56553362 GCF_002237135.1 Teleopsis dalmanni | reverse complement strand
GATCACGTGCTTTTGTAAACAGTTTTGCGAAACAATTGATTTTAAAACAAAGATCTTTTGTTTTAGTAAAAGGAAATATAATATTTATATTATGTTATCAGACTACCATATTTACTCTTCAGTGTTTCCAAAAAATATCCCGTGCCGCCCTTTTTAGCTACTCTCATGCTACTTTAACTACGTTTTCGTAACTAGTTTTGAGTGCATTATTTTTGTATTAATCTAGTATTAATTGAATATACTTTATTATATTCTGCCTCAATTATATAAAATCAAGCCCATGATTGTACTTAATTCATTTGGATCCATCATTCAGTAATACTGAGCCATATGCTTTCTAAATATTTTTACCTTATATAACAAAAACTGTTTTATATAATGTGATTGGATATGCCCATAGTTCCCTAAACCGCGCGGATCTTGTAATTCTTAATATTTAATTAATTTTAAAAAGATTTATATACTTAAAAAGGTTCTACTTGCAGCTTAAACTTTATAATTAATTGCTGCGGTTATATCATCTTTCGAGCTTATTTCTAGTCCCAGGTATTTAAACGCGTTTTCAAATATCTTTCCACTATAAACGGGTTATCATTAGAACTAATCCCTGATCCTAACATGTATTTTGGTGGGACTTTACTTTAAATTCAAATAGTGATTGCTTCAAATTTCTTGATTGTGATATTTAATGCTTTGAAGTTCTTTATTATAAGACGAATGCTTACAGCAATTGTCAAAATAACGAATTTTTAAGCCCCCCACAAGAACTTGATTTTAGTAGTATCTGCGCTGTACGCGGCATAGATGACTCTATGCATATCATCATATGAAATACTGTTATTGAAATCAAAAGCAATGTAATTGTAAATTGTGATATTTTATCACATACTAAACCTTTTACATTTCTATTTTATGGGAAATAAGTTTGCATTATTTATTAATTATAGTATAATTATTTACTTTTTATATACTTATAGATTTTGAATTAAAAATTTCTATTTTTCTATATAATTTCTCGCTATGTTATTTCCGATTTTATACAGTATACTAATATTGTATTTATACTACTTATCAGTCTTCCTGTTTTTCATCTATTTAATAGATCTTACCAAAAATATTCATACGAGTAATAAATAATCTTCTACATTTCTATAAAAATTTGTTGTGTTTTTTATAATAAGTGTTCTGACGCAGGTAATAACATCAAGAAAATATATAAACTATTTTTCAAAGTTTAATATACTAAGTAAGATACTAACATTTTATTAAATTCCATGAAGAAGTTAATATGTAGTTCCGCTACGCAAGCAGCTATAAAATCTTTCCAGTAAATTCAAATTGGTCTGAAGCCACACAAATAACACATCTGTATTGGCTAGCACGAATGTAGTAACACTCGTCTGTATATATGACAGTGAAAGGTGCAAAGATATATTGTAGCAACTAATAACTGTACAAAAAAGTAAGTTGATTAACCATCTCTGAAAACCCTCAAAAGCCCAAAAATATTCAGCAATTGTTAAACTATTTCCGTTTTTAAAAATATCAAATATAAATTGTTTATGAACTCATATACCGACATCAAAGACAAATGTCTAAGACAATTCAAATGATTCATTTGAGCCAACAGAATTTCTAATAGAATTGTTGGTCTAAATAGATTTCAACCCAAATTAATTATTGCCTACTTGATTAATATTACTATTATTAATCACAGTTTTAAAATGAGAGCTGCAGGTGCTATAAGAAACAAACTGAAACTCATCTCATCTCACCTATTTGTGTCTTGTGGTTGTTAGGAAATAAGCTCAGCGTCTCCAACAACCTTTATTTTTAACGAGTTTCCTTTAAAGACTTGAACTAAAGAATATTGAAAGGTTTATCGATACACTTAATTTATTCAGTTTATCATAGTAATAAAGAAAAAGGCTTAATTTGTGTAGATTTGTCAAAGTAATATGGGGAAAGCAATGATCCAGATAATATGCTATTATCCCCTAACAATAGGCATTGATATTATATTAAACCATTCTAAATGGTAACGGTCACGGAGAATGCGTTCAAAGCGCTATCTATTCACGTACCATTATTACGGACAAAAGCGGAGCAGACAAAGATATCCATTTCTGAATTTTCAAAGTGAGACTATTAACTATTTAAAGTACGAATCTCCACCCAAATTTCTTTAAAAACAAAGCTTCACGCGTTTTGTGGACAGCTTCTAATAGAATACGGTTTAAATCGATGGTGGAGTCTAGAAGGAGTTCAGGAAATGAGTAGTATTGGTGAATATAATTTTAAAAAAGATGCTGGCATTTATTTGTGAATATGTAGAATGAAAAACTAGAAGTTATGTTGATCTATATGAATATATTTCTAAGCAGAATTCTTTATATTCTTTATATTGGACAGAATATGTGTTATATTACAGAATCTGATATAACAAACGGTAGAACAGTGCTAACTTGTTCAAATAAAATTCGAGTAGTCATATATCACAAGACCTCCTTAAAAGACTTCCTTTTTTCAGACAAAAACCTTGGGGTAAGATGAAAGCTGAACTTGCCTGACACTTTAGACATCTTAAAAAATATATATATATATATTAACTAATTAATTTAATATATTATAATTTGTTAAAAAATTGAAGATGATGCAATCCCGGTTTAGACAATAGGTTGTATAATAACATATTACCTATTAGAAATTAGCTTTTTAAAAATATTTTATATATACAATATATATATATATACTTATATACTTTTATCAAGGTAATTTTTTTCAAATGGTTTCTATAGAATTTTAGTCAATAAAAATATATACTATATGTACTCTGAATTTTTATAGTAAAACCGACGAGCGATTGGCGAAAAAAACCATTTACGAAATAAAGAAATAAGATTCTTCAAGATTCAAGATTCTTCCAAATAATCAAATAATCATTATCGCATTATTTCGGCATCACAAAGTCATAAAGCACCAAAATTTCTCTTTAATTATGAATATATATTATATATTGAGTAAAAAAATTGATAACAAAAAATCCAATTGACGTTTTGTTTTTAATTTTTATTTATGTAAGTACTTAGATTAATATAATTATTGTATAAAAAAAAATCTTCCCAATTAGTATGTAAGACATGGAAGAAAATCATGTTTTGATAAGTGTTCCAATATTTGACATTAATTTGACGTTATATTTGTTTATTTATTTTGTTAATACTTTTTTATATAAAATTAAATAATTAGTAAACACGCCCATTCCTTAATAATTAATAAATTCTCTTTGAAGTTTCTTATTTAGTAATTCTAGGTCAATAACAATTAGTAATTAATATTGCAATTTAAACAAAACATATTTTTATAAATAAATATTATTTTACGTTTCTCTGATAGATTTCAATTGATGCATAATTAAGTATAAAAATATATGAATGAACAGTGATATACTGTAAATCCCCATTTCTGTATTTAAAAACTATAAAGAATTTAAGAGAGGGTTTAAAAGAGTAATATTAAATAAAAATTGACAATTTTTGATAATAGATTTTGTTATTACTTCAATCGATAAATATAATTTAATAATAATGACAAAATAAATATATTACTCTATATTGAAAATATTCAAAAAAGATAGATATATAGATGATCATACTAACTGGGCTAACTTGTGTCAACAAAACTGAATCTATTATAATATCATAGAAAAGTTTTAACTGACACTATATTCGAATAGCTTAAACCTTGAAAGCACATTGGGAATCTTGAAAACAATTAAAAAAGCAACAATTATTGTTAGAAGAGATTAACCAGAAAATACTAACGGATCGGATGTATACGATGTTGAAATACTCGGAAACGCTGGATAAAAACACTATTATCTTTTAAACAAAAATTCGTAATAGACAGGTGTGTACTCTTTAATATTGAACATAACTATCAGAATTATATTATATCCATCCTTACTGATAACCAGGCAGCAACTAGACACACAACTCAAATCAATTGGTATGAAGACTGGTGATCGAATGGTTTAAAAAGGATCAAAAATGGATCTTAAGAATTTCCATTTCTTTGCAGACAAACTTGCCAGAAAAAACATTATTCGATTATATGTTAATCTAACCTAAATAAATTAATGCTAATTAAATTATATATTAATAAATTAATATATAAACGATTATATGTTAATCTAACCTAAATAAATTAATGCTTTTGATTAAATTAAAATATTCTTGCCAATATGCTTTAGTATCTAATAATACCAATATTCTTTAGTACAATGTTTAATTAAGCTGAATAAATTAAGACTATTGGTTAACCTAAAAATATTTTTTGATTTAGACTTCCTTTGAATCATTAAAAACCAGATACAGATATTGAAAGCGAAGTTTGATAAACACAGACAGATACAAAGACATCAGATCCATCATATTATAAAGCCCCGTATTCAGTTATTCTTAGTGTGACTTAAAACTGTCCACAGATGAAATAGAGTAAAGGTGCTGATTCACCAACTCAGACATCTGAATATCAATATCAATAATGTTCTGACAATCGTAGGATATAACTTATAAGATGGGTAAATATTTAACTCTGCAGGTATCAATGTTCTTTATTCCGTTTGGGTTACGGTAGTTACCAGACATGTCAGCAGTTAAGATACCAGTAGTTAATCCAGTAATTAAAAATGTTAGAATTTTTTTAATTACATCAGCCCATTGGTTAGGTTAGGTTGGAGTGACGATCTCGCATACCGCACTTTAGCATAATTAACGGATAAATGTAATACCAAGGTTGGAAAGATTACATTGGCCTATTTGCAAACAATTTATATTCAATGTTTGTTACTAAGAGAACAATATCAATTGAGTAGCGTTTAAGAAATCATTGTGCACGATAATTTCCAGTATACATACTGACGTATGAATAGTTAAGAGCCACATATATTTTCAAATACTCTACAGTCTGCTAAGTGTTAATATTAAAGAATGGATTCAATCATATATGGAAATTAAGGCATTCTTTTTCGAGAGTTTGTTTGCTATTTCGTTTTCGTTAAATGTTCTAACGGATACGAAATTTCCAGTCAAATTAAGTGGTTCAAAACTAGGAACATGATACCAAATCAATGGTCAGTGATTGACTTCATCGACACATATAAATTCCAATACTTTCGAACTCAACAGGTACTGTATTATTTATTTTTAGCATAATATCAGTTGAGATTTGGATAATATCGCTTCTATAAGTTCCAATACTTTTGAACTCAACAGGTACTGTATTGTTTATTTTTAGCACAATATCAGTTGAGATTTGAATAATATCACTTCTATAAGTTCCAATACTTTCGAACTCAACAGCTACTGTATTGTTTATTTTTAGCAAAATATCTGTTGAGATTTGGATAACATCACTTTTATAAGTTCCAATACTTTCGAACTCAACAGCTGCTGTATTGTTTATTTTTAGCAAAATATCTGTTGAGATTTGGATAATATCGCTTCTATAAGTTCCAATACTTTCAAACTCAACAGGTACTGTATTGTTTATTTTTAGCAAAATAACAGTTGAGATTTGGATAATATCACTTCTAAAAGTTCTAATACTTTCGAACTTAACAGGTACTGTAGTGTTTATTTGGAAATTTGGATAATATCGCTTCTAAAAGTTCTAGTACTTTCGAAGTCAACAGCTACTTTCTCAATAACTCAACTAAATTATTATTAATGTAGGACCCAACAACTCTAAAATAATTGGCAATGTAACAGTTGGGTTTTCGATAATAACACTTCTATAATCCTTATTTATATTTTTATGGTTTATGATAATCATAAGATCTTCACTTATCGGTAGACACACATACTCGAATAAACAGCCCATTTCACACATCTGGGTATGATGGTTTTAAATTAATTATTTATATTTAAAAAAAATATTATTTAATATTTTGTTTATATTTATAATAATATATATAAATATTATCAAATATAATGTGTTGTGCTTTTTGGATAAAACTGGTTTTCTGCTTGGAAATTTCAAATACTATTTAAATATTTAGAGAATAAAACTATTTGAAAAGCTGGTAAGAAAATAAATTTTAAACGTTCTTAACATATTTTTTAAATTTATTCAAAGACACTCAAAAAAAAGCTTTCACATTTATTTAGGTTAACAAATATTTATATTTATTTTTTCTTTTTATTTATAGTTTGTTTAATTTAAAAAAAAATTTTTTTATTTTTTGCAAAATCAAAATTAACCACAATAATATTGTCTAGAACCAACAAAAAAGTCGCAGACATTGTTTATTAACATTTTTTTATGTAATATCAATTAAAATTAAAAAATTTGAAACTCACCATATTGTTGATTTTTTATTCAATGTAGAAAAAAAAAATTAATTAATAAAAAATTTATGTTTTAGGTACGAGTTTTCGAAAGAAACTTCGAAGAAAGTTTATTGAACGCGCATGCGCAAACGCGAACTGCACTGCACTTTGCAATTGTGATTATTCAATGCTCACTTGAGCGGCGCCGCGGTAATTGCTGCAATTTATGCTCTTACAAAATGCAGATGTGTAGACGAACTGCGAACTGCAATTTCAAATGACTCGCATCGATGGTTTTTACTTTTACCAATATTTTAAGTTAATGGGTTTTTTAATTAATTTTTTTTTATACCATATATTCAAAATTTTTTATTAACAGATTTATTTGTCGGCACGAATGCGAAAATGCGCGCGCTTACTTATAGATTTTGTGGAGTTGTTCACGTTGCGGTGTTTTTGGCTGGATTATTTTCATATCCACAGAAATCTTCGCTTTTATTTAGAAGTTAACATATTTTGAACTGACTACCAGCATCGGCGTCTGTTTACCATATGTAGCTGGGCCGTTACTCAAGATGCGACATTTTCACAGCATCTTGTCTTCTTCTCATCTCTCCGGCTTAAAACACTCGAGGCATCGTTATGCTAATAGTTCAAATTTATGATTTGTTTACATTATTTTGAGTGTCTTTAAATTTGGTTTTGAGCATATTATTTGTTTATTTTTATCTTTTATAGTTATAATTTTGTTAAATATCAACTATATGTAGCATTTATAGAAATTTCACAATAAGTATTGAGCTAAAATTAAAGGGTATTATTATGAGCGTTGGCCAATCGCTTTCTAGGGCTAGTTTTTATTACAAAATAATTTAAACGGACCCTTATCGTTTTATCTTCCCGTTCCAGCTACGCCCATTGGTACATTTTTTTTTTACTTAACAATATGTCTAAATCACCTATCAATAAGTTTCAGAGTCTTAATGTTGATATAATGATTTATAAATTATTTCAAAGGGTCTCTGAATAGGTGGCCAGGGCTTATTTACCAGACATCCTTTTACACAAATAAAATTCATTATTTTGCATCTATATAGTTGAAATGAGTAGCTACTCCGTTGATGGGGCCAGAACCTATCAATAGGAGGATACTGTACCCTAGGAGGATACTGTACTGTACCCTGAAAAAGACCAGAATCAAAAGAAATAGCAAAATAATAAGCAAAATTTAAATACTTATTGGTACCTATGACAATAGAAGATACCAGGATTGTATGAACTTATTAAAAGAAAAACTTAGAATCATCACAGGAATATTACGAGACTGGGTTTTTACATAAATGCAAACTGTAGATTCTGTGAAGAGTATGAAGAGTCAGCCACACATGTGCTGTTAAAATGCTCTGCGCTGATGCAAACACGGAACAGACTCCTGGGAATGTATATCGTTATGAAAGAGGCAAAAAAATTCTATATAGTAGATTTTATACTACTTTTTATCCACGCTTAGACTCATATTCTAAGCCCAGAGGAGGGCATAATAGACCCTATGGTCGCGTATCCCCTCTCAATATTAATAAACTATATAGCTGTGGAACTAGAAATTTGTTTAGGACATTTATAATGTTGGCGTATAAGAATATGTTGCAATTTTTCGTAAAACAATATATTCCTTACTGAAATTCAATGCAATCCTAAACTGAAACTATTTAATACAATATGAAAATCCATACTACCTGACTAGGAATGTGTTTAGTATGCAATTTAAAACGCATCTGAATAATCATATTAAAAATCATTTTCTGATCAGCCTTTGTGGTCAGGTGGATGTTAGAAAAATTATGCATTCGCTTCTTCTTCTTTCTTTGTTATTTGCACTAACGCGAGTTAGTGTCTAAAGCTCTTTTACTCAGTAGTGTCTGTGATCAGTTGGATAATCCATAGTAATAAGAATTCTGTTGAATTCTGCTAATAGGTTACACAGACGATTTCATAGAAATATACTTTGAAGCTCAAGCACTCAGATGGAGTCCCCAGGGAAATCGTCATCGTCGTGTTTGGGCGTCTGCGTGAACATAACGAAGGATTGTCGATGCAAAATTACAAGCAGTAAATTATTTTTGAAATAACATTCAGTCGAGAAGGATGCAATTGAGTTCGGTACAAAAAAATGATAGAAAGCCGATCCTTCACTGGTAGAAAAGAGTAATAGAAGAAGCCCAGCATATCTTCCTAGCGGAATATATATTGCATTTGATGTAAGAGAGTACAATTATGAATTAGTGTCCGCATCCAAAGAATCGAACAATTCTTTGTGTACTAAATAATACGGATTTGTACTAATTAAAAAAGATATTACTTGATCCTGCTAAGAATCACGATCAACTTATAATTTGTTATGATTTTTTTCAATGAAAGTATGCTTTTCTTGAAAAGTCGTCATATATTACGACGTCTGCTCAGAAAGAAAATTTAAATACGATTAGCAGGTACCTTTAGAATTGTATATTGATCAAATTTTCATTCGGTTATACATAAATGATAACAAATATATTTTTAATAGTTCGAATAAATATATCAAATATTTATATTAACATATATATGTAAATGTATATAATCGGGATTATACAAATGAACTAACTAAATGGTGTAACTTGGTGTAATGCGAGTCAGTAATTCACTTTTATAATATTAAACAAACATTATAATAGCCTTTTATGAACCATTTTTTAAATATATATTTTATAAGTGCATATATGTAATTTAAAAGTACAATAGAACCCAAAAAGTGTTCTACCAAAAATAAAACAAAGTTTAAAAAAGAAATAAACAAAAAATCTATATAAATTTAACCGCTTGAGTTGTGTCAAGCGACAGACTGTCTGTTAAGAATAAGAATGAGAAAAAAACGTGACTAATTCAACACAAATATTTTAAAATCATAAAGAAGATACAGAGATTTGCGACAGGTCAAAATTTAGTTAAATGAACTTTAGAAAAAAATTAAAAAAAATTAATGATATTCATATGAATTAATTTTCTTATTTTTGTTTTCGGTGTTTGCCGAAACATTAGGCAAAACACTCCGAAGAAATGAGTGAACTGACGTGTGTTTCTTATAAGGTTTAATAGTTCATTTTGGGGTTAATTCGATGCATTTCTTCTGATCGATTTTCTGCTGAGCATTTCATCAGCTATTTTTGAAGAAAAAACACTAAAAATAACACAAAAAGTAACTCAACTAAAAATGTAAATATAGATAACCTTGGGCTTCACAATATTAGTTCTGATACAAGTGTTTTTTAACCTGGGGTTAGTGCCTTTTCTATGAATCCAAATAAAACAATATTGCATACATTCTTAAATAAAGAAACTTAACTGTTTTATTAGAATGTATAAAAATAAACTATAATTTATTAAATTTGATAGAAATTACGGAATATTTAAAAATGCTTTATCGATTAGCCAGATTACAACTAAACATATTAATTAGAATATACATTTTCGTAATTCGTTCTGGATTGTCGTATGTTTGTTTACGAGTAACACAAAATCTTAATCGTCCAAACTATATTCCCTATCCTACCGGTATGATTGAAAAATACATGTTTTCTCTTGCATGCCTATATCTCACCTGTTGCCATGATCTCCCTCCTATTATTCTGCATATCACTAAGGATTAGTTTTTTTTAACTCTTTTTTTAGATCATTTAAATTTTTGTTTTCTTTTGCAAAAAAAAATTTTTATTCTCTTTTCTCCATTTTGCTGTTAAATCCATATATTATATTATAATACGGATTCATATTATCCCATATTATATTATGGGATTTAATAACATATCCCATAAAATATACTGTTAATAAGTTATAATATTTAAACTAATGCCTTCCATTGTTGCAATGGATTTCTTATTATTATTGCTTTGATTATTGAATTATAATTTCATTCATTATAAATGGATAAACTTGTTATATAATAATATAATAATAATAATATAATAATAATAATATAATAATAATAATATAATAATAATAATATAATATTTAATGTATATTAGAAGTGATTTAACTGTTCATAAGATAATGAAATAAAATCAACATTCTAAGACTATTCAATTAATTCTTCTTTTCTCAGTTCTTTGGTCTTGGCAGAGTATAGTAGCGTAGGTACTTAAAATGCTTATAATTCGTTAAGGCAGACCATAACAATCACTATTACTATACTGTGTATATCGCTTTATAGCTTTTTTCCATAATTAACATACTTTCACTGACTTTGTCCTGCACAAGTTCGACACATCAAAAACTATTTTAATAATCTTAATTTTTATGTTTAGTTCCTCAGGGAGTTGTTTCTCTAAGGAAAAACTGGGCTGATAAGCAATTCAAGACGTTGTAGTCACGTGTGTTTTAAAAAATCACAGTTTTGCTGATAACTGATTCTGATCAGTACAAATCAGGTTTTATAGTCCAACCATGATTAGGTACGAATCTAATAGACCATTCTGTCGCGGATCAAAAAATATAATTTGTATCTAATGTATAATACATTATACCTCCAACTAAGTGATTAATCTATAACTTTCTTTTAAATAAGTAACCGAATATAGTTCAGGAGTACAGGAAATCATTCCGTATCAAGAGCAGAAAAGTATTTTATTATAGAACTATGACAACACTTTCGCATACTGTTCAGATGAGATCAGTGTCAAGTATGGTTCTAAAAAGGTTTTACGTGGTACGGTGAAGATATTATATGACTGTGATTTTAGTACAGTTTTTCATATGTAATTTCGGTTCAGAATTGTATTACGGTATACCAAAGCATTTCCTAATTCAGAATGGACAATGTTACGGCTACCCTGAACAAATTTATCGACGGAATGTTGATCTGACGCAAAATACTTTATACTATTTCGGTTAAGTTATACCAGCTATCGAGAGGAATTCATTATAGACCCATTGTGTTATCGTATGAAGAAAAACTTAGAGGTTTGAACCCACTTTCAGCGATTTTTTCAACTGCCGTTGTCTCTGTAAATTGTATTTAATAGCTTCATAGCAATGGATGCGGAAGTTGTAGCTAACTTAGTTAGCTTAGTTTATAAAATTCCAATGATTACTTTTTTATATACAACTGATGTTAACTTGAGGTATTGAAAGTTTTTCTTTCTTGATGCTTTTTATTCCAAACTAATCTCTTTCATGGATTCTAAGTAAATAAAGTAATTGTAAAAAAAAAAATTGTATATTTCGATAGTTTGAATATAACAGTCCAATATACTAGAATAAATATCAAATAATTAATTTAAAAGATAAAATTATTACTTACAATTTAAATATAAATATTACTTTGTAAAATTACTCTGTAAAATAAAATAAATTTAAATTTCAACTTAGTATTTTTAAATTTATTGAAGTGAAATCGTTCAACATCCGGTACTGTGACCAGAAGAGTCCTATTGTACCAATTTCACTATTGATTATAAAAAGCCCTTTAAAGTTTTGTGGACAACATACAGAACTAAATCTAGAGAAGAGCTCTTAATCTTAATCTGTTCTGGTGACAGAAATTCCATATGAAATAAGTTTCTTCTTCCTCAATTTCGATTAAATCGAATCGTTTTACTTACGTTATATCCATTTTACATGTAAACAATAGAATTATTAATGACAACACATACATATATTTGCAAATAAGTTTTACATGACATATATATAAAAACATAATACATTCATTTAATAATGAAATATTTATCAATAATACACTACCCAATATGATTGTACAATATTTAAGTATCTAAATACATAAAATGCAAAATTGTTAATAGAATTAAAAAACATTAATGATTGTGTGCAAATATCAAAAAGCGGAACAACAGGCATAGATATAGTTATTATAGTTTAAGGAGATTTAACATGTAATATTATAATGGATAGGCGAACGAGGTGGAAAGACTGAATATTAAATTTAGTTCGGCCTATTGCATGCAATCCAACGTCCTCATCATGTAGCCAATGCCACGTGAGTAAACTAGAGAAAGGAAGAAAGAGATAGAGATATATGACAGCCAATCCATTTGGATCTGTGAAACGACAAACAAGGAAAAGAATTAAAATGGGACTATTTAAATTTAATCGATATTAATTGAAGTTGTAAAATCTGTACACCAAATCTACGACTATAAGCTGGTGCCTGATTTGAAGCAAGCGACTTGCTATATATGGCAATACAATTTAACTCATTTATCGGCACTTAACACTGTTAAGAGCGCCAATTCCAAAACTCACTTAAAGCTAAAGAGCAATATGGCCATGGTGAGTATAAAGCAGACATAAAAATTGTTTAGACATTAATTAAAATCCAATACACTATTTGTACTTTTTTTTGTTACAATAACAAGTCTTTCAATATTCCTAAATACTAAAATCTACACTTACATGTACAGATAGATATATTTACAAAATTATAAATACATAATCACCTTTAATTATCATTGATATCACATTTAATATCGTTTATATGTGCTTAAGACAACTATTCACTCTTCTCGAGATAGTCGAAAGGTAAAAGCTTACCAAAATGGTATTCACTTTCTTCTTGCTGATAATTATATAGTAAGTCTAATGTTAAAAATACGAAGAATGGGTTTAATAGTAGTGCTTTGACAAAATAAGTACTTAAGATATAAGATATATGCTTCGTGCATACTATAACCATAACTTTTCATTATATATACGTATATTAAATATATTATATTTAATATACGTATATTAAATATACGTCAGAAGCGTAAATTATTTTGAATAAAATGGTCAAGTTGCAATGGTCGAGGAGTGCTTCTAGGTAGCAGTAGTACTAATTAATGGAATACTAATTAATTTATTAAAAAAAAAACAATTAAAAAAATTGTACAGCCTCTAGAACCAATATTGGGAAGAAGAAGGTAAAAAAATTTATAATTTCCTATATGAATGCACAGGTCTGTCCAGATTAATGTATTCCAGTAAGAAAAATATCAAACAAGTAATGGACATGTCACAAATATATATCGTAAAAGAATAGTCTTCTTAAGTAGAAATAAAAGAAGAGAAATAAAACTGAAGCAGACCTAATTATAGTTTGATAAAACCGATCAATCAATTTATAATGATCAATTTATGTTCTATAAACAGTTTTAGATAAGCATTCAAAGCGCTATTGAAAAAGTGTTTGTAATTATGATATTTCGTCAGTTATCTATGAAACTGATATCTAAATGCCTTTTGTAATCGCCAGGACTTCGTCAATGTGAACATTTCTTAATGTAATTGAGTGCAAATGAAATATAAAAATTCTAAGCAAATTCTACAAATATGTAGTTTTAAAAATATTTAAAAATATTAATTTCTCTAAATGCTTTCTCTAAAGGCTACTCGTCTGACATTTCCAAATCTGAGTCATCAAAGTCTATTATCTGTAAAACAAATCCAAAATTATTCACAATCATTAAAAAATTCTTAGGATTACTTACTTCACTATTTAAATCCTTGAATTCTGAAATTCCAGTTAAATCTTCCAAATATTTGGCCGTTTCAAAGGCTTTAAACAAAAATTGATTGCCTTGTTGACGATATTCTGTTATGACTTTCTGTAAAATATCAAAACAATATTAAAATGTTTAATTTGCATATAATTTTATAATCAATATTACTAAAATTTACCTCAGAGCAAGCAATACATTGAGAAAATTTTTGCGTTGCCGGCAGAATATTTTCATAATTGCACAGCATGCCTCTTATGGAATGCGGAATGATACCAAGTAAACCTTCAGGGGTTTTATCACTTGCATCGATGTCGTTAGCATTAGAATAATAAGCTGGTGCCGCATCTTTCTGAGGATGTTGAAGTATGGATACAAGTAACTCTACTGCATAGCTAGCAGCAATATTAGAAACTCCAGGACGAGTTACAGTGCATTGTTGATCAAGTGTACGATCTTTAAGAGACTGAATAGGGTTTCAATTAAATTAGTATATGAAAATTAAAATTTTTAATAACTAAATTATATAATAATAATAATAACACAATACAAATTAGAACAACTATATTATATTTAATTTTTATTTAGTTCTAATCAGATTAAATCAGATGATTAAATAAACACATCCGATTTAAACAAAATGGTAAAGATGTTTAAAGAATCATAGTATAAAACCAGATATCATAGTAGAGTTTTTGGAATATCAGATTTAAAAAAATCAAATAAAAGACACATTTTAATTTTATTTGAAAAAATTGTCTATTTTATTAAAGACTTTTCTAAGAAAAACAATCACTTATACTCTTTTTGATTGGTAGATCTGGGGTAACTCGAGATTCATTTTTAGTGCAATTTTCATTTTCGATTGGTAGATCTTGAGCTAAATGTATAACACTTGAGATTAATTTATAATGCTCCAGATATTTTGCCAGAGTATCATTATTACTCTAAGATTAACAGCTGATTTATATGTATTGACAAATAAAGAGTGATTTGATTCGATATATGTATTTATTACATACATTATTACAAAAATGTTGGTTTACTCTAAAAATGTTTGATTGATCAACAAAATTTGACAGATCGAGAGTAAATCTTTATTGAACCCAGATTTACCAATCGAAAACACCATTAATATTTTTGAATATTTATCAAACTATTGTAACTAAGGGGTACATTTGGTACGAAAATCATATATCGATTTATGACCATAGACTGACTGTAGTGTAAATATCATTGCAAATATATTAAAAAAATATGTATTTATATAAATAAATATTAATATATATATTGTTATGAATAAGGAATTTAAAAAATCTTTGAAATAGTTTTCTAAGGATGTCAGTTTGGAAATAAATTTTATTATATTATTAATTATTAGAAAAAATTGTGTGTTTGCGTTCAATAAAACTTCGAGCAATAAATACAGTTATTTAAAACTAAAGCCAACTATTTAATTATTTATCGAGATTAAGCGATCGCAAACGACCAAACGAATTGGAACGTACACAAAAAAATTAATATATATAAATATATACATACACATATATAACATATAGATTATATTTCTTCAAATATATATAACAATTTGTTAATTACTTAACATTTCCTAATTAACCCTTTTTAAAATATATAAATAAATTTTAGTCATTTAAGCAATAAATTATAATTATTTATTTTGAAGTAATTATTAGTTTACTTTTATAATTATTAAAACGCTGAAGTGAAAAAAAATAAAATAAAAGCTATAAAGTGGTTTATATTAGGTCTGTTCCACGAGCTACTTTAAGAAGCGTTCCACCAGCAAAATTTCGAGTAAAAAAGAGCCTCTGAGATAGTGCAACATCCCTGTCGAAATTTGAAAATGCTACACAGACTTTGCTCGTACATTTTATTTCAATTAAAATTTATGTTGATAAGTGAGTCAACTGTTTTGGTTTGAATTTAAATTTTTGTATTGTTTATTTGCGTGGCACTGGTGTTCCCACCAAACTTTACACAAAAGGCCATGTTATGCAGAGAGTCTCGGGCACGGCAAAATTCGCTCTTTCGGAATATGCCGAAAATGCATGTTATGCAGAGTGTCACATCAATGTTGCCAATTTTGTATATTTACAGTGTTTTGATACTTTTTGGTTATGCCTATATTTAAAAGGAAATCTATATATGCTCACCTTCAATTTGCCATTATATTATTTTATAATAATTATTAACAGTACTTACGCCTTTCCTTAAAATCGGAAAGTGTAATAAATAGATTATTAGAGGTTTATAAAAAAACAGCTGTGTTGCTTTGTGCATCGGCTCTCATGGCGGAGTTTGAACGAACATATTGTTTTTTCTCTTACTCTCAAAAAATAAACAACAACAATTGTACTCATGCCGTGACCGAGACACTCTGCATAACATGGCCTAAAGCTGTTCCATGAAAATCTGTGTAAAGAGCGTAATTTGACACTTTATATGTGTTACGCTCGCAGTTTGTACTTTAGTTGTGTTTTACTACAAGTAGCTCTTCGAACAGACTTATTTTTGTTTTATTATTATATAGTATTTTATATAAATATCGCTGAAGTTTCGAAGTTTATAATTATTTATTGTTAAAGGGGGATTTTTTTAAGACGACACCTTTTTTGAATTTTCAAAAACAAAAATGTTTAACAATAAAAGATTTCAAGTTGGTAACAATTGTCATAGAAGTCACTCAATTTACTATTTCTTGTTAACAACAAAACTCAACAAAGTTGTGCTCATCAAAAGCACAACTCATCTGATCACACAAAAGCTTTAAAATGTTCACAAAAAAGAGAAAACTAATTTACTTTGTTTTTGTTTTTCTACTAATATTTTTTATCATATGTTCGTAAGAAAACTCAAATAAATAGATAAAAAAAAAGACAACAAAGAGTGTAAAATCAGCGAAAGCAAAATAGTATCAACAAAGTAATGACCGAAACAACAGGTATGTGTGGCGTATGAGTGATAAACAAATATACCGTATCAAACTCCAACGAAGTGCTCAGTTGTAAATTATTTTAGCAATAATTGCACACTGAGTGATACGCATGTGACAGAAGTAGTGTGCAATGACGTAGTCGCGTAAACAAACGAACAGAAAGTTGAGAAAATTATTTTCATTGCGAGCAATTGAAAAATTCATATAATTAAAATCGACGAAAAGTGTATTTGATTAAATATGATGAAATAATGTTAACTGTCGTCATACCATAAAAAAACAATAACAATATCACCTATTTTAAAATATTTATTTTTCGATTAGATAAAAGTTTCTTACAAGAGCAAATAAAAAAATCCCAAATTACAAACCGTTTAAGAACGAACCAGTGTTTTTATCACTGAAAAAAAATATTTTTAACAGCAACAAAGCACGTTATCAAGTATTACCGTTTCGCGGAGTGTAAAAAGCACATTCCAAACAGTTTTAACAGTTTTAATAAGTTATAAAAATATTATTTAAAAAGCATTAAATAATCGAAAAAAACTGATACAATTTAATTATTGTAAGCAAAATAATTATTTTTCTAAAAAATGTTGACAGAATTCGCGGGCAATTTGGCGCATCACCTGGAATTCGGCCACACTCTGGAAGTTGTGGCCAAGACCATCGACAGTGCTTCAAGGTTTGTTTTAAATATTTTAAATATCAATATTAAATTATTATTTTCATTATTTATCTTGAAACGTGTTCGAAGTACACTTTATACACAAACTGTCAACTGTTTTCATAACTTATTTAAATTTATTTATTTATTTTATATCAAAGCTGAAAGAATTGTAAATACCGTAACATTTTTTCTATGATATAAACAACTGTGACTAATGAGGCTTAATGTTATGGCATTTATAATTAATTATAAGCAAAAAAAAAATAACTATAAAAACATACAGTACGAGTATGTAAAATATAGGAAATATTAAAAATGCAATACAACCTTCAACCCCTAAAATTCTCAAGCTACAGTGTTTGAACAAAAAAAATGAATTTATTTGGAAAACAAAAATTTTTTTTTATATATTTCTAACTTCATACTTATATGTACATATAGTACAACTTCACTAATCCGAATCCATTAAAATTGAGTTCAATTCAAAGTACTGAGACGATTGAATCACATGAGTCATATTAAATATTCAGGAAAAGTTTTATATAAATATATAACTATTTATTTTAACAACAGCAACTGAATAAAAACTAATAAATAATCCACAGCTCATTAAATTAATCCATAAATCAAATGACACATTCACATGAAAAATAAAAAAGTTTATAAGTTTATAAGCAAATAGTAAAGAAAGGGTATAACTATGATTTATTTCATTAGACTACCGGGGAGACATGTTGACAATATGTCATCTGGATTAGTCAATCAGTTGTCGAGTTGGACTGCAGAATATATGATGTATATTTAACATTTTCTAATTTTGCTAGTATTATAATGGAATTCGAATCACCCGAGATTCGGATTAACACTGATCTTACCTTCATGTTGTCAACATGTCATCCAGATTAGTGAATCAGTTGTTGATTAGGATAGCAGAGCATATGATGTATATTTAACATTTTCTAATTTTGCCGGTATTACAATGGAATTCGAATTAACCGAGAATCGGGTTAACACTGATCTACTGTATGTATACATATGGAAGCGGCATTAATTTTAGGGTCTTGCTAAGTTTGATACAAAAAATTTGGTCTAAAGGTTTTTGAATTTATGAACTCTATACCCTCTTCCAAGTGCATACTAAACAATAGCAACTTCTTTATTTTACCTTTTTTATCTTTGGTTTAAAAAAAAGCATCTTTATTAGACTCGGCTTCATCATTAGAGCAAAATCTTCTTTCTAGAGTATTCTAGAGTTGTTAAGAGTTAGATACGTAATATACGGTATATGAAAATGTAATTCCAAGTGCGATTCATACAGTTTTATAATTGCACAGTGGTCACATACTCACAATTTTGTGTAAAATTATGAATATTATTATTTTTAAACATTTTAAAGATAGGAACTTGAAAACTACAATTAAGCAATTAAAATTGCAACCTTTTTTTGTGGAAATCTATAGTTCTGCTTTTGTAGTTCCTTTTGGATGTGGTGCATGACGCTTGGTCGTCGAATTTTACGAGTGGTTACGAAACGTAGACCCGGCCGTTCTTCAAACCTCAAAACTATACTTAAACTCAGTTGTTTAGTATTATAATTTTTTGAAATATTTAATGTTTTTACAAAATATTGCATTTTATTGCATATTATTTTAAAAAGCAATAGTTATCTAGCTTTAAACAACGATTACAAGCAAAACTATCATACAGTTTTCTGTTTGTTCTGTAAGAAAGAAAATTTTTTCACTAAAAATGTTTGTAAGATAATAATTTTAAAAATAGTTTGAGGCAAGTGAGGTTTTTCACAAAAATAATCCAAAATTTAAAAAAAAAAACTGACTTTGAACCATTATAATTTTATTGGTCCATATGTCCATATTTGTTTATTAAATATACTTAAATTTTTTTTCCTACTCAATCTCATAAACTGAAAATTATATATTTTTTGAGGCTAATACTAAGATATTCGATTTCACTTTAATTGTCAAAAAACGAATATTATCAGTAAACAAAAATTTGTCCAAAATCTTTATATAGTTCTAGAAATAGAACAAATAGAATATAGAACATACATAAAATGATATGCCTATGATCCAAAATCTTACAATACCAGCAAAATTGGTGGAAACATTCACCCATCTTCTGTGCTTATGTTCTGACAAAACCAGAAAAAAATTAAATATTTTTATTTGGCAAAAAAAAGTTTGAAAACTCATTAATAATAATCATCTTATTATTTTTGTAATGATAACATATAGATTCAAGAGGTTCTACTATTGTTAACATTTTCTTTTTAATTTAGTCATGGACTAAAATAAAATACATCCTTAAGCTATGGGCTACATTTACTACACTGATATTCATATTGCATAAATTTCTTTCACTGAAACTCACATAAAATGTCCTATTTACAGTACCCTCAATCCATAAAGATAAGATTTAAATATTTTTAAAATTTCGTAATAGAGTACATATCATAACTACTCAATAAATACAAAATATTGATAAAGAAGACTTTCCGACACCAATATTTAAACAGGACTATAATATTAAGAAAGTAAAAACTCTTTTTAATTTCTAATTAGGTTAGACCTTGAAAATGTTCTTATAATTATGTGAACTTAGTTGTAGATATTTTTATGTTGAAATAAAAAACTCAATTACAAAGTACACTTCATTACTTCGCTTATGCATTCTATTATATATCTATAATAATCTATACTGGTCAAAATGCATCTAAGCCTCTAATAATAATAATATTAGCTTAAGTTTAAATATATATATATATATTAGAAATCAGCAGCAAAAGTGCCAGGTTACTGCATAAAACAGAAGATAATATAATATAAAAGTGGTGACTAACAGCACGAAATATAGAATAAAAGTAAAATAAAATTATATTGAAATTTTGTGAAATCAAAAGATATTATATAGAACAAAAAGGTGTAACTAATCTTATCATGTACTTGCATGACTAGTTTAAAAGTAAATAATAATAAATATTAATAATTTAGTTAAACTTTTAGTTCCTATTGTAGTGCAATTACTTCCTGAAATATTTTTAAATTAAAAAATACATTTATTTCAGACTTAATTTCATATTTTTCCTTACAGATTTCACATTGATATTGGCACAGCAAAATCTGTGATCGATCCAAATGCTCAAATAGGCTTACGTTTTTCTTGTTATTTTCGTGAGGATCGAATTGTGCGTAATGCACGTATAGATGGTCATTGGGGACAAGAAGAAGTTGAAAATATTATGGACAAATCAGTGCCGAATCCCATTGTGTCTGGAGAGTTTTTCATTGTCTATATAATGGCATGCGAAGAACAATTTCATATCTCAATTAATAGTCGTCCATTTTGCACATTTCGGTATAGAATGCCGTTAGAATCATTGCGTACCATAGAGATACACGATCAAATACAAGTTATTAAACAAGTTGATCATCGTACAGTATTTCCAAATCCTTGGCCAGCTATACATGCCTCGGACTATTTTAAAGCTTTTAGTAATGATGTACCGATACTGTTTTCGCCAGGACATTTAATTGTTATAACGGCACGTTGTTTTGATAACAAAAAAGGACAATTTATTCTAAAATTTATGGATACAGATACTAAACGAGAAGAATTTCACTTTAGCGTACGTTTCGACCAAAAATGTGTCGTACGGAATTCTATGAATAAAAACTTCGAGTAAGTTTTAGAATAAAAGTTATATATAATATTCTTAATCAATCATTTTTTAACTAATAGTTTCGGACAAGAAGAACGTCATGGAGGTTTTCCTTTTACTTTTAATCAACAATTTAAACTTGCCATTGCATTTACTGAACGTGAATTCCTGACAGCGGTTGATGGTTACAATTTCTGCAGTTACGCTTATAGAACACCTAATGTCCTGCAAACTTTAGTGGGCTTTAAAGTTACAACTATTAATGGTTTACACATGCACATCACTGGAGTAGATCACTTACAATTAGGCGATCCAACATGCACAAGTTTCGAAAAATATTCGAAGATGAATCATGAATGCGCTTAATTCTTAAAATTAAATTATTGTTATTTACTATTTGTTTGTATATAAAATATATATGATTTGTTAATTAATTATTGTAATAAAAATTATTTTTATTTACTTACATTACCAGGTGCAGTTACATCGTTGCAAAAATAACAACCTAAACTATTACCATTTATACATTTTAGGTTGCCAATATTAGTTGGTATAGCAAAGTCGCCGATAGTGTCTTGAAATTTGGTGCTACCATGTCGCATTACCAAATAGCTATCAAAACCTAAGGCTGTATTAATAACAATCTAAAAATATTTTACTATAAATATAAATATAACTTTAATATATTATAGTGACGCACCTTTTTATGTGCAGCGCCTAATAAAGTAGGTAACCATCGACTTTCTCTGGAATCGGTTAATAAAAATATAACATCGTGTTGAGTGACTAGTTCTTTTATTTTATTAATATCAGCTTCTGTTTCGGATTTTTGGGCTTCGCCAATAGTATGTCCAGGCATTGGTATTTGCATGACATATCCATTAGCCACCTTAAGAAATGCATTTAATTAGTACATTTTTTATGTTAATATTATTTATTTATCTTTACCGTGCTAGGATTAATTTGTACTAAACGTTCAGCAGCAATTTTGGCTTTCATAATGTGGCCAGCAA
>NC_051847.1:56515168-56531089 GCF_002237135.1 Teleopsis dalmanni | reverse complement strand
AAAACGGAAACATGTAGTACAATAAAGGTCGTTTATATTACCTGCTCTACACTATCAGTGTTCAACCAATCTAGCTATTAATAATAAATTAGAACAAATTTATATGAAGCTTATAAACTAAAAATAACAATATTTGTGACATATTTTAGAGCATGTGAGAAATGAAAATGCTGTTTTAAATCATATTGGTGACATATATACCTAGTACCTACAATTTTTAAAGAATTTGTATTATTTGAAATATGATAATTTCTATTAAAAAATATGATTTCCTTAAGTATGTGTTATAAATTTAAGATTTTTTTATCCCTTAAAATGGATGATATATGTGAATATTGGAACATATTTATATTATACTATCAGACAATCAAACTGTTTTAGAATCCTAAAACATATAATATATTTGGATTAGATCCGAATCGTAACTCGGGGTTTGTTCAAAATTCTTGTAAGATTAGATATTTAAAATATAATCTGGAAATTTATATAGCTATATACCAATTTATTCTCTTCTTTTTTTTTACTGAAACTTTACCTTCGTCTTTGCATCAGCTTCTTTTCATGTTTTGTTTGCTTTTTATTCATACTGGACCACATCATTGAAAAAACTCGCTTTATCAACGACATTTTTTGTTCATTAACTTTTAAAGACCGTTAGGCTGCAGTTAGTTCTTCTTAATGCCGTCAGTTTATCAGAGATGATCAGTGAATATAGAATGAATACTTATATTGTTGAAAAAACCCGAAATTATATTAGAAAAACATTGTAACCAAGCCCAAAATTCTTATCGTTTAGTTGGCGAATTATGACGTAGTATCATTTTTTTGCATTACTTATATGCTTGTGTTTTTTTAGTATATAATTTTTAATATTTTTAATTAATTTAATTTTATTGTTTTATGTAATATGTAACAATGCCACTCTGATTTTTTTTTCAATACTTTCAATGTTTTGTCAATAACTCCAAAATTACATATTATTTTTTATCATAATATCATTTTATACATTATAATTTAAACTAAGTTCACGTTGTTCTACGAGTTATATATTTAGAGCTTTATAGAAAAATTTATTTTTTTATTTGAATTTGTTTTTATAAATTAAAAATTTATTCTTAAAAGTAGATATTGTAAAGCGAAATTTTAGTAACGAAATTATTTTGAAATAGCTTGTGAGTACAATAATTATTTTAACATTTTTAATATCTCTATATTTTTTTTTTGTGGTAAGAAGGTGGAATGCTTTATGCATCGTCAAACCGACTGTCGTCGAAATTGTGCCCGATTCCATAACGTTAATATGTAACATACGGTCTAAAACACCCCCTCGGCGCGACTTTTCCCCCCTCGGGAGTCTTTTATGTTGGCATTTCAAGTAATGCGCATATGATTTTTGATCTGCGTCCAGACCTTCACTTTTTCACTGCATTTTCTTGGTGTATGCACTATTAGTTATTCTAGTTATTGGTTCTTCTTTCTAGGTCTAATTTCTTCGTTTTGAGAACTTGAATCACATATGACTCTATCGTTCCCCAGCTCTCTGGGTTCGCTCTCATTTTTTCCACTACATTTTCAGGATTTATTGGTCCAATCTGTGCTATTATCTCTTCTCTAAATGTATGCCACCTATTACAGTTAAAGAAGATGTGCTCTACGTCGTCACAGACCCCGTCACCATAAATGTCGAGTAAATCCATCTTTCCCGTGCCCAGTCAGCATCTGAATGAGATAGTAATTTGTGTCAGGTGATCCTATTTGGTATTAGTCTAGCTTCCTTGGGTGCTATTGTTTCAACTTTGTTGCCACATTTCGATAGTTTGCTCCTAATTATCTCTTGCCATTTCTTGAGTATAGTAATCGGTCATTTTTTTGTTGTATACTCTAAGGGGTTCCTTTGCTTGAAAATTAATTGGATTTACACCGGCTATTACACAAACTACTTCCGCAGAGACAGTGCGCTACGGTGATGTAATTGGTAGAGCCACCTATTATTGTTAATATTAATTTACTATTTTAAATTTTTTTATGTTATTGGGAGTATATATCAAAATATTTAGGGATATATTATATTTTGTTTTAAATATTGAGCTTATATATGCTGTAAGCTTTGGAAGTCTCTAAGCGCATTAGTATATTCTTAAAGAGATTCTACATAAAGAATGGTGATTATTGCTGCACAATGTTGGGTAAATGCTAGTGCTAAACAATGTGTAAACATTGACACTGCGAAAAATTATAAATAAGCATATATATATATATCGGTTTTATATTAGCCATTATATAACTATACAGTTAAATAGAAGCAGATATAATCTCTAAATTATCTCTATTACTATTCACATTATTCTCCACATTACTACAAGCTTTTTAAGTAATTTGTGGAAATGCCCTATTTATTCTCTTACATATATCATATGATATATTTATGATATATTGTATAAATATAATAAATATCCTACGTACTATGAAATATAAATAAAATAAACCCATAATTATTTTTATCTGAAAGCATTCCAGCACGATCTGGGTAAACTACTTTTCTTATACTACGTTTACATTAGGTCTGTTCCACGAGCTACACATAGTAACTTTGAGTAACACTGTGTATACACAAGTGCGTTCCACGAACAAATTTGTGAGTAAATGAGAGCATCTGAGAGAGCGTTACATCCCTGTCGAAATTTGAAAATGTTACACAGACTTTACTCATGCATTTTATATGAAGTAAAATTTGTGTTTATGCGTAAATCAGCTCTTATGGTTTGAATTCAAATTTTTGTATTGTTTGTTTGCGCGGCATGTGTGAATATTAAAAAATTCTGCATTTTTAATTGTAACAACTGTAATAAATAAATATTGAAATGGATAAAAACATAATAAATATTTTATTAAGTGATTTAAGTAACACAACACAACCAGAATATAACGTAGTTAATACACTTCGAGATAGTGACTCTGACGATGATGTAGAATTGGTGTATTCGATATTACATAAAAAAAAAAGAAAACGTGTGTGTATAAAAAATTATATACAAGATGTTGTTTACAAATATGACGACAAGGAATTCAAAACTCATTTCCGCATTTCGCGGAGTCTTTTTAATTCTTTGGCTATAAAATTTCAAAATATTACCGACTTTATTGCACTGCGAGTAAGTGAGCTGAACATTTCTTCAGAAGCTCACGTTGCTGTTTTTTTATGGTTTGCTAGTCACGAAGCATGTTGTTTTAGAGATTTATCAGATCGCTTTAATCTCTCTTTATCATCAGTAAACCGAGTTATAAGAAGGATGATAACTTTCTTTAGCAACATGTGTCCGGATATAATTGCATGGCCTAGCACATCAAAAAAGCTTATGCAATTTTTCAAAAGTTATAGGTAAGGATTTATGTGCATATTAACGCTGCATATATATTAATACATGTTACTTTGCGGGTTGCTTAGATGGCACTCCTATAACTATTGATCCTCCTGGAGATCGTAAGGACGACTACTTACGGAAAAGGAAAGGACAGAAAAGGAAATATTTCATTATGCTTGCAAGCCATCTGTGATGAAAACAGATAATTTATTAGCATATTTATCGGACATCCAGGCTCCTGTCATGACAGTTGGGTCTTACAAAACTCTCCTATTTATATGCGACTACCATCGAAGTGTGGAGGTAAGTTCTTTGGAAAAAGAAATGAGATTTATTAAAACCTCTTACGTTTACAGAATACTATCTACTGGCTGATTCCGCATACCCCTGTACACAACACATCATTACGCCATATAAAGACAACGGGCGTCTTACTCGTCCACAAAAGAATTTCAATAGAAAATTTGGGTCAGGTCGAATACTAATAGAAAATGCATTTGGTATATTAAAACAACGTTTTAGACAGCTGTATAATTTTTTATAATAAATTTATATAACAGCACTCTAACTCACTTTATTAAAACAAAATTTAACTTTAAATAAATTAATTTTAAATAGTATTTAAAAATATTTGGCTTGTTGTTTTGTTTATTTGGTTTTCAAAATGTGTTTCTCTGTTATTTTTCAATTTCTATTTCTACTGTTTTGTTTTTCAAAAAACAGCTGTTTTCACCAGACTTTACACAAAACTGTTCCATGAAAATTTGTGTAAAGAGCATAATCTGGCACTTTATTTGTGTTACGCTCTGAGTTTGTACTTTACTTCTGTTTTACTCATGGTTTACTATGTGTAGCTCGTGGAACAGACCTATTATGAGATTAAAAGTACATTAAACCAAACATCGAGATTAAAGTCCTAATCCAGTTGTTTAATCACAGATTTTCGGTACAAAAGTTATTTTTATTTTTGTCAAGATTAATTTTAAATCTCTTTAGAAATGGCGATTATTTCTCTATGCAACTCTGTAAATGTCTCAATATCGAAGATTTTTTTACGATCTTAGAAATAATTTTAACTAAAATTTGCTAAATTTTTGTTATAAAACAATTTTTTTTTAATTTGTATTAAAAATTTTTTCTTCAAAGTTGTGTTAAAATACTTTATTTATAGAATATTATTAAACACATGAAACAAAACACAAGAGAAACCGTCACAATTAATCTCCAATGTATAATGTAAACGGGGTATATTAGAAATGCAGATTAACTCGTTTAATCTTGTTTTCTTAATTTTACAATGTAAGCATAGTATACTACGTTTACATTGCAGAATTAAGAAAACGAGATTAACAACTATGTACTAAAAAATTATAATATAAATTAATTATATAGTTTTATAAATAGTTTTATAATTATATACAACACTATTATTAAACAAATTTGATAAGAATTTCACTCACTTCGCCATTTTCAAATTTTCAATGTTTGTTTTGAATAGACATTTCTTTTCCAAATCTTTTATTATCGTAAAAAATCTACATTATAAAGACATTTACAGAGTAACACAGAAAAATAATCACCATTTCTAACGAGATTTCAAATTAATCCCGACCAAAACAAAGTTAACTTTTGTATGGAAAATCTGTAATTAAAGAACTAGATTTGTTCTTTATATTTCGCATCATATGTTTACAATATTATTATATAAATTACGATATTATTACCAACTGGTAAAACCAGCAATAACCTATTAAATTTTTTTTCTTTCATGAACCCTGTTTGTTTGGAACTAATTCCGAAGTTCATTTACAAAATTGTATTTGAATTTAACTTTAATTACAAAACTAAATTGTTGAATACAAAGTGAAATTAAAAATGTCTCCCAGAAAGCGAAAAAATGTTAAACAAACCAAAATTACTAATATAAAACGAATTAAGACAAAAAAAACACAAACTAGTCCAAAACCAAAGGAGGATATAAGTCTGCAAGAAAAGTAAGTTAAAGTGAATTAATAATAATAAACAAATGCTAAAATAATTTATTTATTTCTGATTCAGACCCCGTGAAGAATTAAAAACTCGATCAGTCTTTCCAGTCACGATCGACGAGTTCATTGAAAATACAAACATAATCGAAGTAATTAAAGATTATATTAAAGATAAATATTCAACAGCCTTAGAAACATATCTCACGGCACCAGAAATCATGAGCAGGGTAAAAAATACATATAACGTTTTTTACAAAAGACCACAACGACGATGTATGGCACCAATGAAATATGTTCGCATCACTAGTGACTGTGATGAAAATACAAAACAACGTTTGTTTAAAATTCCAGAATATTATAAACATTTGTGTGAAAATAAAGATAATGAACATCAAAGCGTAAAACAAAGTTTAAAGAAACAAGATAGTTCTCCAGATAAAAATATAAATAGGTAAATATTAAGTAGAGAAATTATTGACCATTTAGACAATAAAAAATTTATGTATGTGCATTACAGCGTTAGCGATAAAAAGATATTAGAAGAAAAGATCCTGGGACTAAAGAGGTATTTAAGTTATTTAAATAAATAAATTATTTTATTAAAACGATATTTTTTATAAATATAGCATTATATCAAATTTTGATGCTAATAACAAAGAAACAAATGAAAAAGTGTGCAACCTTCCAGTCAGTTTTGAAACGTTTAAAAGGTTCACATTTCACAATGATGTTATTGATAACATTTGCCAAAGCATAAAGGAGTTGGAGTATGAGTTGCCAATTTCAAATATATCAAAAGAAGAATTATTTGATAATAATAAATTACTTCGGAGTTACTACAAAACATTTTACATGCAAACGGTTATTCGGACAATATTTCCATTGAAAATAAAACCATGTCCAGGACGTTTAAAGGACAAACTTTTGAAATATCCAGAAATTACGTCAGATCATGAAGGTAAATAAAAATATTTTGTCACAAACCTTACTATTAAGTAATATTTATTTTAGAGCCTACAGTAAGTAATAGAGATGTTATAAAATCTAATACGAAGGAACATTTAAATAAGAAAACAAAATTAGGAAGCAGGAAAGAAGATAAAAATATGGAAAAATGTTCATTAGGTGAGTTAGACTTAATTAATTAATTAATTGTATTACTTAGTACTAAAAAATGTGAAATTTTCCAGCGTTAGAAATTAAGGCATCCAAAGATAATGATCTACATCATGGGTATGATGTTAACATTTCAATGTAAATATAATATAATTTATACAAATTATTTAAATATCTTACAGTTATATGGATGAAAAAACTTCAAACGAAAAAATTCAAGTATTACGAAGATTGAAAAGGTTTAATAACGATTTCAACAGAATGAAAATATTTTATTTAAATTAAAAATTTATTTTTTTAGTTTTATTTTACCTAACTTCGATGACAAGAATGCAGAGCTACAAAAGCATAATCCTCCTGTTAGTTTAGAAATATTTAAAAAGTATACCTTGTATAATGAGGTTATTGATCAAATATATCAAGATATGATACACACAGATTGTTCGTTAATAATCCTTAAACCCTCAGAAGAAAAATTTTTGAATCGTGATCGCTTGCTTCAAAGCTATTATAAAGCATTTTATTTTCAACCCAACATTAGAAAGTTATATCGCTTAAGAGTTAAACCATGTCCGGCACATCTAAAGGCAAAACTTTTATCACTTCCCAAAAAAATGTATAATGCTGTTTCAGAAAATGGTAAATTTAATTATATTTTGTAAAGTATTTTGCCATCAAAAAATATTTATTTCAGATTCTACGACAAGTAGTGAAAATAACGAAAATGTTGATCATAACATAATTACATCAGTGGTGGCACCATTTAATAAGAAAACTAAATTAAATCAAAGTAATAAAAAATGTTTTTCACTTGTATATTACTAAGGATGAGCTAAAAAAATTTATATTTTTAAGCATTACAAAATAAAGCTGTCAAAGAGAATACTGAACGAAATTCTAAACTACATGAAAGCAAGTTTCAAACAAAAACAACAAAAACTCCTGAATCAATTTCACCCGCAAAGGTTCTCTTATGGAAACAAGATTATCCTAATGAGACTAAACAAACAAGGTATATTGTAATGTGTTTTATATTTATTTTAAACTATGAATAAACAATAAAACTCAAAATAGTGCAACTTGCATAATGGAACCAATTATTTCTGATGTTATGGAGAATGAAGTCGTTAAGGATTCAGCGGAATATCATTTAGTTCCATGCCCTTCAAATTTACGTGCAAAACTTGGAAACTTAGCGGTAAAAAACAACGCCGTGGTGTTACCAAAAGGGTACATTTCTCTATATATTATTTATATGATACACTTAAAAAAATTAGTAACATTTCAGGCCTCAATTGACAACTAAATACGACGATTCAAAGTTCTCACTGAAATTTCAAGATTTCCTAATGGGTACAAATGTTTTAGATCTTCTGATAAAAACGTACAATACTACTGATGATGATTTAGTGAATATAGCATTCGAATATTACATCAAATTTGTTACTAATCCTGTTAATTCAAATGTGCAACTATTTAAAAATTTGATGATTCATGCAAGTAAAAATTTAGTAAATAAATTTTATACTGTGTATAATCGGAATAAAGAAGACACATTTAAACAAGTAAAGGCTGTAGCAGATATGTAAGTTTTAACTACTTTTTATGTATACAAATATTCCATGAGATTCCATGTTGTTTATATTTATTAAATTTTATTAAAATATTTCAAAAATACTTTTATCTCAAGTATTTTCAAGTGATGTTATCAATTCTGTCTATCTTTGATAATCAATAAATGAAATAAATGTTAATTTTTATTATTACAGAATAATAATTTCTATAATTTCCATTTTCTAAATACGCAAATCTTTTATATTATTTATTTTACATTTACAGACAAAAGCCGAAACCGAGTAAGCCCATTAAAAAGAACAATCGAATGCCTATATCTTTAGCTGAATTCAGAAAAAATACACACTACAAAGAAGTCATTATTCAAATTTTGAAAGAAAGAGCAAAAGGTGATGAAGAAATTTTCTCCAAGCTACAAAAAAATAAATTGGAATGGAAAAAAGCGCTGCGGTTCTATTACACAAATTTCTATTTTAAACCATCGATACGTAATAAATATACTTTACGTTTAAAAGAAATGCCGCAAAGTTTGAAGGAAAGAATCTTAGAGGTTCCAACAATATCAACAACAGTGAAGAAAAGTAAGTATTTAAACTCATCTAATACTAAAAGAAATTTTCTTTTTTTTGCTATTTGAATTGCTTTCACTCTTAGTTTCTTTTCGACATAAAGACGCATCACTCTCAGCAAGAGAATTAATTAACATTAAAAGAAATTTCTTTAAGCTGTTTCTGCTTTTATTATTATTATTAATAATAAAATATACCTATGTAATATATTATATTTATAGGCAATCTTTTAAGTTGCCTATTAGCGATTTTAAGTTTTTATTCCTAAAACTATAATAGTTGTCTTTTATTGTATGTTAGCTTTAGTATTGAAGAAATTCAACTATATCTTTTATAATATTTGTTTCCATATTCTTTTTTTTATACATTTCTAAAAGAAAATACGCCAAATCATAACCAAAACGGAGTGAACGCAGAACTAGTTAAAACTCATCAGCCTTTAAACTTCACGAATCCTATCTTAACCACGGCGGATAAAAGTGAGTTTATATTTATATTTTATACTAAATTTAATATGTTTTTTTATACAACTTTAAATGTGTTTTTTTTTGCTTTTTCATATAAGAAAATTATAAAATTGAAAAAAGCAAATAGTAATGTAAGTTATAATAAATCGAAAGCGTAAAGAATATTATTTTTTTAAATTTTTTTTTCTAATATAAATTCTCTTACACTATAGGTAATATAGAGCAATTACAAGATCTCCAGTGCAATAAAAATACTTTAACAGATATTTCCACAAGCTCAGAGAACAAGCAACAATCTACAATCGGTTAGTTTTATAATAATATATTATATATTCTATACCGATTACATTACAAAATTATTTGTAAATGCAGCTCAAAGTGTCAATAATGATGAAGCATGTAACGTTGAAGTTTCGCTTTCATCAGAGGTTCAACCACCAGACGATCCATTATGTACATCACACAAAGCAAATACATCTAATGTTAATAATACAGGTAAAAAATTTTGGATTATTATTATTAAATTAATATATATTTTCTATACCGATTACATTACAAAATTATTTGTAAATGCAGCTCAAAGTGTCAATAATGATGAAGCATGTAACGTTGATGTTTCGCTTTCATCAGAGGTTCAACCACCAGACGATCCATTATGTACATCACACAAAGCAAATACATCCAATGTTAATAATACAGGTAAAAATTTTTGGATTATTATTATTAAATTAATATATATTTTCTATACCGATTACATTACAAAATTATTTGTAAATGCAGCTCAAAGTGTCAATAATGATGAAGCATGTAACGTTGATGTTTCGCTTTCATCAGAGGTTCAACCACCAGACGATCCATTATGTACATCACACAAAGCAAATACATCCAATGTTAATAATACAGGTAAAAAATTTTGGATTATTATTATTAAATTAACATATTGTGTAATATATAATTTATCCTACAGAAAATATAAAAACCATTAAAGAAGAACCAACCATGTTAAAAAATCTTATTTTTACTTTAAATGATAACGATAACGAAGTGAGCTGTCATTCATTCCAAGAGACTGCGATTGATTTAGTCGAAAATGACTCTGAAGAATTATCTTCTGAGTTAGAAGCTTTTATAAATAATGTAAAAATGTTCAACACTTGAACACTTGTAAGGATGTAAGATAAAATTTGTAATAACGTGACTATTGATGAGTATTAAAAACGTGTTTTTACTACCTCTGAAAATTGATAACATTGTAATGCAGAAACTCAAACGGAACTGGACAGCATAGTAAATGTAAGTTCTAAAATTATTCTTAAAACTTCAGTGTAGGAAATGAGAAAGTCTGTATTATATGTTGTTGTAGTAATAACCCGTGAGGATCTGCTTGTAAAATCTCTATAGGTTGATAATGAACGGTACTTGGTCGTCGAGATTAACGAGTGGCTCGGTGTCATACAACCGGCTGTTCTTGGAACCTCTGTATTAAATAATTAGTTCTACATTTGTATTCGTTTGTTTCTGGGTCATTAGCAAATAATATTCGTAACATAAATAATATGAAACAATAGTGTCATGGAATTTTTAAAGCTCCGTTTGTTCCTATAATCCGTTTAATAAAAAGTGACACTTAAATCATTTTGCTGCTATCTAGCAGTCATGTGATGCTGTGGTCATGTGGTATTTTCTGACATATTAAACTAAATATTTTACAATATGGACGTGTGCGAGTTAGGCTAAGTGGATGCTAAACCAAATGGGACTTTTCTTGGGATTTTTTGCACTGCACACATTTAGCTATTTATCAACACGTATCGACATATCACTATATTATCGGCACAACTTAGAATTTCCCTTATTTAGAACGCAACTTAGCCTAACTCGCACACGACCTATATACTAAAATTATTATTTAACAGAATTTTTATATCAACAAATAGAAGTCCGTTAATAATTTGAATTGCTTCCGCAGTAGAATAATATATTACTTTATACACTCGAGAGTTTTCTTTCTGTTACTGACGCTTAGTTTATGAGACACGATCATACGAATATGCACGGTGTATTTCAATGCAAACATATAAAAGCGCTAGGACTCAATCAGCAGGTTCTAGAAGCCATTGTCTTTTAAAATCTATCAAACACTTTACATAAAAAATTGAAAAAAATAAAATAAGGCATAGAAGAGAAAAAAGTAGTACACATATTTTTTGAATCTTCAGCAAATCCAAAAAATTTAGATTTAAAATTTAAGTAATTAATAAATTTTAATTTTATTGAAAAATAAATTATAAATAAATCAATATTCATTTATTTCTTTTATTTCAGATTTTTGAATTAAAAACTTTTTTAAGGAGGGTCTATACTCATACTTTATTAAAAAGAAGAAAAAAAATCTCTTTGATCTTCAAATTTTGAAATCTAGTATATTTTTATTTATGATAATTTATTCTTTATATGAAATCAATAAAAACATTTAATTTGATAATTATAATTTTTAAATTTTTATAATATAATTGTAAATATCAACTAAATTTGTATAAAGTGCTTATATATTGGTACATTGTTAATGTGATATCTACTGCAATAAAAGTCGTTTATATTCGCTGCTCTATGTTGTTAGTAACCAACAAGTCTGTTCTCATCAAGAATATATTAGTAGAAATTTATAATAATATGAAACTTCTGATTTTGGAATGGGAATATTTGGGGACATCTGTAATGTATTAACTAACAATAAAAGTATTATTAATGTAGTGCATGTACTTACCATGTGAATTTCTTTGATTTTGGATAACATTTTGTAATATGTTTTGGAACAATAGAAAATAATATGTGTAAATCACATATAAACAAAGCATAAAATTTAGTAGCAGTTTAATTTATGCATATGTAATTTATGTATATCGTTTTTATATATTGTATATATAAAATAATATTCTTTGTGGTGTTATTTTCAAAATCCTTACAAAAAATATATACTTTTTGGCCGAAAAAGATAAGTTTATAAGTATCTTCAGTGTATCTATAGTTTCATTATAAAACTTTCTAGTTAATATTAATACATAAATTTAAAAACAAAAATATATCACAATTGTATAAATTTTATTATCTGTAGATTATATCGAATCGATCCGCTTGACCTGGGGGGTCAAAGACGCTAATTATAGCTATCTAAAAGTTTATCTAGAGGCTTGATATAAAACTATTTAATTTATTTATGTTTCTTAATAATAAAACCATTCTTATTTTATGATTACAAGCTCCCTTTGATCAGTTTTAAAATATCGCTATATATCATATCTGTAGATTTGGTTGTCATAATTAAAGTAAATTTCTAAAACTACAATCGAATTGATATAATTAATCTTAAAGATTGCATTTAAACATGCTTTAAAAACTATATATAGTAAATTCAAACAGCAGCAAAAGGTTCCTATATTATATTACACTTATTCAACTACCTTAATTTAAATTCCTTATAATAGGCTTTAAAGAAAGGCTTAGAGTCTTGAATCGTCCTGAAAAAAAACATTCAGTTAGGTAATGTATGATGTTCTATTTACGAAATAAGACGACCTATACTAACTTTTTGACCATATCAAGCCAGGGTCGCCAATGCCTAAACGCCATTGAAGAGACAATATCATATGAAGAGACATGAAGAGACAATATCATAGAGGGTAAAGCTTTTAATGGAGATATTCGAGATATTGGAGATATTCCAAGTTTTCCAGAAATTGCAAAAGTATAATGTCAGAGTTGGCTTATATGGATAAACTTACATTGGAATACCAAAATGCCAATATACTTTGTAATATTGATCGATCTAAACTTCAATTAATTACTGACTTCGAAAGTGTATACATCACTGTTGCAAAATTCTGCTTTGAAAAATAGAATTAAAATAAAGTAGAACATTCAACCATCTTATCCGTTTATTATTCAACTGTCAGAAAACGAGTTCATTATCTAAATCTGGATTTAACACAACTGAATAAAATGAACACTGCCTTTGAGCTTAAAATTTGTCAGGGTACACTTTTAGCCCTGGCTAGTTACAGTCTCAAAAATTAAGAATTAACGAATAGAAAAATAGAAAAATTTTTCAAGACCACTAATAATGGCAATAATTTGGCAATACTCAAAGCAGTTGTATGGTTAGCCAATAATTAAAAAAAAATTTTTTTTGTTGCAATTTCACTACTTTTAAATAAAAACGTCTGTATTGAATATAATAGTTTATATTAAGGCCTTGTGCGAGTTCGAGTAAATTGATGGTAAATTGAGGGGAAATAGTAAATTATATCGGTATAACAGCGAATTAGGTATAAATTAGGTAAATTAGGTGTTACCATTGTGAAAATTTTGTTAAATATTTAATAAATAAATAAATTTGAAAACTTTTAATCAAAAATAATAAATAAGTGCAATAAATAAATAAATAAATATTTACATAAGTGCAGTGCAAAAAATCCCTAGGAAATTTCAATTGACTTTACCTCAATTTGCTTGAACTCGCACACGGCCTTAAATTGTAGTTGTAATTTATAGAACATGTCATAATATATATATATATATATATATATATATTTTCTTACTTTCGTCAAAACGGAAATTAAAAAGCAATTTAATAAAAAATTTTTCAATATTTTTTTATTTTTCAAAAAATCATCTAAATTTGTTAGACATCGCTTATTTTTACATTTATTATTTTATGTATAATTTGAAATATTCAAAAATATTATTTCAAAATTCTTTAAAACTATTAATATAAAAATAAAAATAAATTTATATTAGCTACAAAAATAACCATAGTGAAAACATAGAAATACGATAATTCTATGTTTTTGCGCAATGTGTAAAAATGTCAATGATTTCATAGAGCCCTGTATTTTATACAAAACGTAAATAGAATCAGCTGGCAGAGTTTAGTATCTGCTCAACCACCAATTAATGTAAATATAAACAGACGAGGTGAAAGCAATATAAATATTTGGAAATAGTTAATTAAAATAAATAAATATAAAATTATATTAAGAATATTGAAGGTAAAGAAGTTTTATTAAATTAGCAATTTAAATATAAATAAATCTTATCAATTACAAAAGGATGAGCTCTAGCAGTGATGTGAATAGTCAAAATGTATTGCAGTTTTCACCTCTTCAATCATTTGTGAATCCAACTTTTTGGCATAAATTAGCTGAATTAAAAATTGATTTTGATCGACTATCGGACGCACCAAAATCCATTTATGGCTACTACACAAATCGTAATACCAAGGCGTGTCTTTTAGAGGTCGAATACAGCGCATTTAATAGGTGAGTGTTGGAGTGAAGTGTTGAAGGGGTGGTTTTCTTTGTTCAGAGCAGTTTGTTAACCTCGACTAGACATCATGAAATATATTCATATATATAAATATATATATGTGACATTTATGAATATATTTTTAATATACTTGATTGGTTTGTTGACATTGATAACGTGTCTTTACATTGCAGCGAGTTCAAAGCACCAAAATTTTGTTACCCCGCTGTTGGAACACTTTATAATAAAAATACTATTGAAGATTTTAAAGAATGTGATAAAAGTGAATTGCTACAGAAGGAAGGAAGAAAATTATTAGCTGATTTTAAAAATGGTAAAGTGTTGGATGATCCCAGTTACTTGTCAAGATTTTTTATACTTTCATTTGCGGTACGTTTATTATGTAATTTGTAGAAGAAAATCAAATATTAACTAATTTATTATCATTTTATCTTACAGGATTTAAAGTGCCATAATTACTACTATTGGTTTGCTTTTCCATGTCCTCTTACACCCACTTTAGGTGTTATTGGTGAACCAAGCATATTTAAAAATATTTCCGAAATACAACATTTTACGAGTGTTATAAAATCCATGCCAATAGAAAGTCAAAATTATTTTGTGATTAAATCAAATAAAAGTACAACCGTTCACACACTTAAAGAAGTGATTAGAGAAATTGAATCCAAAGATATAGAAATAGTAGATTATTACTTCTGCTTTGCCAATAACAACGAATTTCAACATCCGTCATGGCATATGCGTACCTATGCCGCATTCATATTTCATCAATGGTAAAGGAAAAACAAATTTTAATTTAATAATCACCATAAATTTCTACTGCAATGTTTATTTATTTTTATTAAAATTTATTGTTAAATTTTATTTAACATATTATTGTTATATAAAGTAATATTTTTATGATAATATGTATTACATTCTCAAGATGACAAAATCATTGCTTGGAAGGGAGTAATATTTTTAGTTACAATACATACTTTTAAACTATATGTATTAGAAAAGGTTATTGGGACGAGAACTTCTAACTCTATCCTATGTAAGAGACTCATTAACGAAAGATATTCTAGTCTTCTATTGAGAAAAACTTGGTGTTTTTTGTTTATTTAGTATATCTGCTCTTTCAAGAGCTATTTTCACTATAAATATTATATTCTATTTTATTATTAATCATTTTTCTCTTTTTATATAATGTATATATTTGACATTCTTTTATTTTTTATTGTAGTCTTCAATTAATTGGGAAAGAAGTCAAGTTCCTTGGTTTACGCTATGATAATCAAATGGAAATTGAAAATAGTTTAATATGGACTGTAGTACAAAAAGAACCAATTGATTTTAGTAATGATGAAACAGTACAATTTGTTGGTTGGGAACCAAATCGCAACAATAAAATGGGTCCCCGTATGGTCTCAATGAAAGATTCTATGGATCCCACCAAGTAATGTTGTTTATTTAATATACACATTTAAGGAGTACTAAATTTGTTAATAAAATATCTATACTCTTAGGTTAGCTGAAA
>NC_051847.1:56470952-56515068 GCF_002237135.1 Teleopsis dalmanni | reverse complement strand
AATATAATAAACTGCTATGGTTTTAATTTTTATATTAAAAATGAACTGAGATAAGTAATATATATTAATACATATAATATAATATAATATAATATAAGTAATATATATGATTTCACTACGAACTAATAAATGTTTTTATATTTAATGCACCATAAGGGACCGACGTGCGTATGAGTAACGTTAAATCACTCTTGTGATACTTTATGACATGTTATTAAATATACTTTAAAGTTTTCTACTATTTTATATATGTTTTATAAAATATATTTGTATTTAAATTAATGCACTTGTTGTGCAATTTTAAACTGAATCTTTGACTATATGGTCCCTTTTTTTTGAACCAAATTAGTTGTAAAATATGCAAAATAAAAAACAAAAATGTATAAAATTTTGTATAAAAATATATAAATGTTTTTATTTATCAAAATAAATAAATAGAAAGTTTAACTAAAAAACTAAAGAAGTAAGCACTATATTTAAAAGCACGAAAAACAACCAAATATGAAATGCAGATATTTTAAATATCACGCATACGAACATGACCTCAACATTTTGTAATTTTTTTTCCAGTGATAGCATTTATTGTATTGTTGAAATGGGAATTTCACGCTCTTTTAACAATATATTGAAGTTAACCAAATTAAATGAAAAGGGCATCATCTTATTTAAAAAGTTAACAAAATTTAAATAAAAAATTAAAATTTAAAAATTTAACATTATTGTAAATTCCAAAAAAAGTTGTACTACTTAAAAACACATTACTCATTTATTAATTATTTCATAGTTTTCAGTTATTGTAGATATGGGTTAGGTTTTTATTTTACAATCTTTTCACAATGTACAGAGGAACTAATAAAAGTTCACTTAGCTGGCAATTAATTTGGTTAGCTGATTTGGCATAGTATTGCAATATTCCATTTGAAGTTTTACAGTAAGCAGTCAAAATAAAATCTTAACACTGAAATCTTAACAACAGATTCAGTTTGCCGTTCTTTTTGGATTACAGTGTAGTCTCAAGTTTGTCAAAATATTAAAAGAGTGTCAAATAGTATACAGATGGAATACCATCGCTTGTTTCCATATCAAACTAGTTTCAGAGCTTTCAAAGCGGAGATTTTTCTGTGGGTGACGAATTTCTCGAATGTCGAGCAATCATAATCACTGATGATATGAGCATTGCATTTGTAAAGTTCAAAATTAATGCTTATGCAACATTAACTCAAGATCTGAATCTGGCTCTGATCTGGCTTAAACGTCCAACAATATTAGGAATTCTCCTAATGAAGCCAAAAGCGAATTTTCGGAAATACGTATAGAAATATACTAAAAACAACGATCGAAATAAAAGTTATAATTCTGAAAAAAAACAAAACCGACTTTAAACGTTATATTTGCGTTTTCACCTGAATAATAAATAGACCTGGAGAACATTTTCACAAACCGTATAGCTATGGATTTCGAAACTTATTTTGGTTCGTCCAGTCGAAACTCTGACACAAGCTTGGTACCCTGGTATATAAACATTATCAATTATATAAATAGCTTTCAGTCGCAACAATCAAAAAACGTTAAAAATTCTAAAGGAATAGTCCGATTGCTTACATAACTATAAAACCAATTTGTAATGGATCTTCTTAAATGAATTTCTTTATTTTATATGATAATCCAGATATCTAGATAATCTATCTAAGATTATCATAGAACAGATTATCCAAAATATAACTTATTTTGATTGTTATATTGTCGAATAATTAAACCAAAATATCAAAAACGTTTTGGTTTTAAATATTGCTACCTGTTTATACCTATATCTTTATCTAGCAGCCGTTTATTCACTCTTTAGAGCTAATTTACTACATCTGCAATTTCACTAACACCATACAGGGGCACATTGAAGTGCTCGTCCAGTATTTTAAAAAGTGTAGAATAATTTTCATTACCAGGAAGCGCTACCAAGCACCCAGAAGACTAAAGGTAGATGAACCAGAAAAATAATCCATACTTAAATACCTACATATAACTTTTGACAACAGACACTTCTGGAAAACATACTTAAGCCCAAACGAAATCAAGCTGCCCAAATAATGCACTCACTCCACTCGCTCATCAGCAGCAAAAAACTCAATATGAAAAATAGAGCTAACATATACAAGCGGATTATAAAACCAGGAATACTCTATGATAGTATTGCATTCTGCCAAGCACCAAACTCCACTTAAAAATTCTTCAAATAGGGCAAAATATCGCCTTTAGAAAATTGGTTAACGGTCAGTGGTACATAAGAGGAGCGAATATCCATAAAGATCTGAGAGTCGATTCAGTCGAAAAATACTTTAAAGATCGTGCACTGAAACTGTTCAACATAAATGACAATTACAATAATCCAACACTGAACAACTTAAAAACACAGCGAAACCTGATAAACACAGGTAGATACAAAGACATTAACATAGATTCATCATTTCATAAAGGTCCCGTATTCATCCATTCTTAGTGTGACTTAAAACTATCCGCAGGTAAAATAGAGTAAAGGTGATGAATCACCAACTGAGGTACACACGCATACAAGAATACATTAAAAAGATAACTCCTATGCAATTAATTACACAAATTTTAAATAATTTATCTCTATTAAAATAGAGATAAGATGTTATGAATTTAATCAAATCAATCAGTTCTTGGAACAAAAAATAAATAAACTTAAGGGCATTGTTGCTTATCCAGAAGTATAAATATTTTTACTGTCATTTAATACAAGTGATATATATGAAAAAATAAATGAATAAATCCCAATTGTGAGTTGCTTTCGATAATTGAACTTCATCATTCGTTTTTTATGGAAGATACGCAGTTCAAAGACTTTATTGAACTCTCTTTATTTCGAAAGATTTTATTAAATACTCTTGTAAAAGTGTCAACGCAAATAAAAAATATTTAATTTAAAAATTTAACTACTTTAACGATTTTTGCAATGAGAGTCACTTAAGGTCATAACAAAAGAGATGTTAAAATGTACAATTTTATCATTCATCATTTAACTGTCATTATGGTGATATTACAGAAAGAAACAAAATAAGAGAAGGCTTCGTCGCAATATACACTATCACAATCCTTGCTGACATATGGCGTCAAATATACACTTACGTACTAGTTACATGTGACTACAATATTTTATTTGATAGCAAACTACATTGTACATACATATACGAGTATGTATATTTTTGCTTTAATACATTTTACACATATAGATATTACGGGAAGGGAATATTCTTTGGTGGAACATTTGTTATACAGTGTAGCAGACATCGGAAACTCTATGAAATATGTTGTTTCTTAAACCACAGCATGGAGTAAATGAAAGCAGATGCTATGTATCATTGGTGGCAGTACGCACTGACTATGTAATATGAAAAACTAGCAGTGTAGAAATATAGGCAGAATAAGAAAAAAATAGTTGAAAAGAACATAAACACAACACTGAATTCGTTGGTTAAAGTTTATATTGGCAACAAAAATCGTTACGAATAGTAACGATAGTTAGACTATACCTATTAAGAAAAAAAACTGAATACATATGAGTGCAGGAAGAGACAACAAGCTCTAGAAAACTAAGGATGTAACAGCTATTGTAGTAGAGTAGAGTTTAAGATGACTATTCGAGTAGAAATGTGACGAGCTACATATAGTTACGAGCCAGCGAATTAATACAACGTAATAAGAAGTCACCTCAATAACTATTGTATAAATGTTAATAGATATTAACAATTAAAACAGAAACAATATGCTTTAATTTATTATTACATCAACCTAGATTTTAATATAATATATTTTAACCGGGATTAAGGTCGGTTATTTAACACTCAAATTGATAAAGAATGGCACTTTCTAAATTTCTGTCAAAATTTTATATATTTATATATTTTTTTATAAAAACAAAATTTTTATTTAAATATTTCGGACTACTTTGTAGACCATCTTTACTGCACATAAAAAAATATTAAATATCTTGACTTTACCGATAATTTACCAATAATCGTGTTGATAAACATTGAGGGGAGGCACTGATTTCATATCGACAACCAACATTTTTTAGGCACTTGCAATTCTTTAGTTCCAAATTATATACGGACTATAAACTAATTAAATAAAAATTTGAATATTTCCTAAGATCACTGATGATTAGTACTTGGGAATACTCGATATCGCGTTCTATGGTCAGTCAAAATATTTGTTGTTACTTCTTCATTACTTTTCGAACCTTTTTCGAACATATTCGACAAAAAAATTAACATTAAAAATTCTTTAAATCTATTTATTTATTTTGATATATTCGTAATTATCTATCTTTATTGATATCAGTGCTCCAGATTTAAGTGTTTATATATCGATAACACTTTTATAGCTTAAATACAAAATTTAGTTGTAAAAATAAATTATATTTAATATCTAGAAAACTTGAAAACTGCAGAAAAACGCAGTTTTTTTTTTTGGAAAACTTTACAAAAATCAAAATAGTTCTGAAAATGTACTTCAAAAATTAACTGACAACTTGAGCCAAATTCTCAATAGAGTCTAGAAAACAAACGTTTAGTATACACTAATATTCTGCTAAAACTGAGTGGATGTAAGCTATAAAACGTTGAGCTAGAGCTTGTTAGATTCTGTAAATCTAACAATGAAAAATAATTAAAAGTATTGCCAAATCTCTATTGTAAGTATCGAACCACACAACAACTACTGTAACATTATCTTTCTGAAAATCAATTTTATATATACAACAAGTAAAAAAATAAATAGTAATAAAATAAATAGATGCTTGTAAAGTTTGTATAGGTAATAGCCGGACAGTAAAAAGGTTGAAGAACTGGCAGATATTAGACTATTTAATATAAATGTTTGTATAATTTAAATAATGTATTATGAGTGATTGTAATTGTACAACAGATGGTCGCAATGCAAACCAAATATTCCCCATTGACTTTTTTATTATTTTATTATTATTGTTAATTTTGTTATTTTATATTAAAATAATCATATAATTTACAATTTCCTTCTAAGTGCTAGCGTCTGAATTCGATATAAAAGATATTTAAACTTTGCCAAAGTAAACTTATTTTATTTTTATATTCATTTACTCTTATAGAAAAATAAAATATGTTTAAGTTATAAGTGTGTGGAATAAATATCTAACAAAATCTATCAAAGTCATACGAATTACAGTTGTAGATGAATGCAGTAATTTTATTCTTTCTATAGTATACACACAGTAGTACAGAGACATGAACAATCCCTAGAGTTGAAGTGCATTTTACTGTAATACGGCATTGATGTTCAACTATTTGTAGTAATGGTTATACGTGCAAAGCTGCAAAGGACTTTGTACTATTACATTACATTATAAAAAGTAACATGAACTAAGATTTATATAAATATTTAACTTAAAACAAAAACTAAATGTTATAAATGTCTCAATTATCCTTACAGAAATTGCTTACTTTTTCATTATTTAACTGTTGTAAAATATACTAAGAGAAAACAAATTTACAGAGCAATTTTTAAAGACAGATTTTCAAATTTAATTAAAAACGAAGAAATCAAAGGAAATATAATAAATTTTATTGTATATGTATATAACACAAAGAAGTATTTGATTTTCTTTGACGGTTCAATAATTCAGTATGAACCTTTACTAAACCACTAATAAAGTCATAACCTGTCCCGGGTTGCAGCACTAAGTGATGATGGTACGTAAGCCACTTACTGAAATATTTACACCTTTTTAGCGTTTAAAGAGTTGACTGACATTTATGAACTTTTAATTGGAATTGCTTATTATTTTTTTCTTTTTAATAATTAACTTAAATTAAAAATTTTTTCAAAATGATATTGAACTTGAACTTTACAATTTAAACAAAATTAATTGCTTCTATTTATTTTTACTATTGTTTACAGCTTCACTACTTCACCACACTTATGTTAAGCGGGAAAAATTTATTTATTTTCCTCTGCATGAATGAGTCGATTTGTATCTATCAAATGGCTTATGAAACCTCAATTAAACAACAACTATTGCCGTTACTAAAAAAAACAATGACAGTAAAAATAATAACAACAACTGCGATGTAGCTGCAGCTAGTAAATAATAATAATGAAGTAGCGAATATAGCAAATGTAGTGAGTGCATGACATCACATACAAATAGATAAACACCACAGTGTATGTTAGGCTGCAAGCTGTGGTGAATAGCACTTGACATACACAAATACAACAATAAACAATAATAGTAATTCATAAATTTGTTGGTAACAAATTAAGAGGTTGGTTGTGTTTGTGGCCAATGCCAAGTTCAAATTGTGTATTCGCTCCGATTATGGACCAACAAAACGTATGTAAATTATAGCAATTATAGTTTGTGCAATTATATATATAATAAAATATATAATATATATATAAAAACTTGCATATTAAGGAAAGACTAAATGATGCAGTATCAAGAATGGAATAAAGATGATACAAATATTTTCATTTTATTCCTTGAAGACAACGAGGATGTTTACGGGTATTAGGTGCTTTGGAATATTGTACTCATTTTGGAATAACTTTACCTATTGTTTATGAAAACATTATTTAATTTTTTTAGTTGTTTATCATTTTGAACCACTAGTCTTCAAATGAAGTTATGTTAGCATATGTTAATTATGAAACTAATGACAGGATACTTGTCTTATTTTAAACCTACTTTATCATATAACGTAACAACGGTTTGTCATTCATTCCTTCCGTTAACTAATATTCGCCATTTCTTTCTCTATCTCACTCTTTCTCACAGACATAAATACAATTATATTAATAATAAGTACATCCAACATATACTTTTATTGAGATATATTCCATTTTCTGTGTATCGTGCAAAGGTGCGTATGAGTAATTTTTTTTTAAATAAAAAATATGTACTGAAATCTTTGAATTATACTATTTTAAAACTATTTTAAAATAATATGAATATCTTCAACAACTGTATATTATATTCCTATAAAAGTAATAAATATTTATTAAAAGTAATAAAAAGTATATGTTCACTTCGCTGATAATTAATATAAAAATAATAGTAGATTTTAATTACTATCTTCTTAATTAACTTTACAGTGAAATACAATACTAAAATTTATTTTTGATTCAAAACCCCAATAAATATTACTCATTATATATTACGTTAAAGAAAAAGTATTCGTCATGTTTAAGTTAAAATAGAAAGTAATATTTAAATTGCTTGTAATATAAATATTGTTTATTATTTGTGTCTACTTTCTGCTATTTTTACTATTTTGCTATATTATTTTTAGAATCATTATTTCTTCATAGTAAAATCTTGTGTGTTAATTTTTAAAAAAATTAACATAATAATAAAGGTGCTGTGAATTTTGTTTTTAGTTTACTTTTACGCCAAAAAGGGAACGTGAGCTTAGATAAAAAAGAAACTTGAAAGTAAGCTAAGATTGAATTTGAGAACTATTAAATATTATAAACAAGAAGAACATAATAAATGGATGGTACGATGTCAGAACTTTACGCTGGTTGTATCGAAGTTTTCCAGGAATGGTAGGATTACAAAAAGTTTATGTGACCTAGCACACTTTATCTTAATCAACTCTGATATCAAGATATTCAAATACTAGCACATAATATTTGATACCTTTGCAGTTCTACTAAACATATACCTTCGTTTTCGATAATCTCGACTTTATCACTTTTTATAGAGCTTCATTTTATTACCAAATCAGGTTTAGTACAAGATCATATGGAATCGATTTTCTTTTATTTTAGCAGTTATTTGCAGATGAAATGTTAGTTTATTATATTTTCTTCATCCATTTCTTAACGAAACCGATGCCGGTTTATTGTATTCTTTTACATTATTTTAATAATAAATTAAGGCCCATGCTCTGCATACAATTTTCAAAAGGCTGAATCGTTAAACTTTTTCTAGTAGTTAACAAAATTAGTAAAAATATTTTCACATGCTTGTGCTGCCTTCTTTTCTTTATAGCAGAGCTGTGACATGTTATAACCTATTAGATTGTACTAATCATAAAAACGCTATCAGTGTGAAAAGTGATTTAAAAACAGCGGCAGTGGTTTCAAACTGTTTATATATAGCTTAAAAGCAATTGTGGAATCGATTCATTGACGGTTTATAACCTCTGCCTAAGTAAAAATGTAAAAATTACTGATTTTTCAACAAAGGCTCATAAACTAGTATTGTGAACTTAATCCATCTGGGTTTATAAAAACTCCCTATACAAAGTTCCATAGTCAATAATTAAATCACCAAAAAAGAGACAAGCAAATAAAATAAGGCGACTAAAATGCCTCGATCCATTTATCTTTTAAAACTAACTTTGAAGATAAGCTAAAGTGGTGTACAAACGGCCACGCCGACTGCAATGAACACCTACTCAAAATAGGTATATCTGACACAAATATTTGCAGTTGCTGCTGTACTGAGGAAGAGTCTATGGAATATCTGATCACCAACTCTGATGCACTAGTCCACAGTCCACAAAGACCTTCAAAAACTCCCTCCGAAGGAACTGGTTAGATTCCTGGAGCCATACAGGTTTTGTGTTAAAGCCATACATTTTTACTTTTATTCAATTTTTTAATCAAAGATCTTTGAATAATAACTCAATTAACGTAAAAAATCAATAAGATAGTCTTGTTCAAGTTTTTTTTTAATTATTTACTTATCAATTTCATTAGTTATTATACATATGTAAAGCAATTAAATATTCTCCAATATTATTTATAGTGCTCTATTATTTCACATTCAGTCGAAAATTTCTTTGATAAACTTTAATAACATTTTCAAACGATAACAACAACAAATTATGTAAACTTTAATGTGTTTTTAATTCCTTACCCAATTGATAACAAATAAAATTATATTAAAGATTAAAAATTTGTAAGTAAATAGCTAAAATAATTAAAAACATAACAACAGTAGTTACTATAATGTACCCTGTATGTAAAACGTGAACAATTATTATTGAAGTAGAAAATAATTTTGCGTAAATCGAAACTGATTTACATACCCGTGCATATATTTAAACATATACGAAAAAGACAAGTAAATAAATTGATATGAAGTGTAATTTTGATATGATTTTTGAACCTTTCTGACTCTACAATATTGGTTTATATAGTTAAGCAGTTTGCTAATTGCTTTTTAAAATTCTTCTTTAAAATTGTTTATTATACGCAAATGTGCAAATAAAAATATTTTGTTTGTGTAAAAATCAAATTTGTGAAAAAGAGTGTGCACTTGTATATAAAAGAATAATATTTACTTAGCAATGTACGTAGTTTATTTTCTTTATTTTGAATGCTATACAATGATTTATTGACTTTAGAAAAATACTAAATTACTGCAATATCTACTCGAATATGTTAAGCAGCTATTGAACTTCATAATGCAATGATTTAATAACTTTTAGTCACATAATAGACTTCGATTATTTTTTTACATATTACTTAATGATAATTTAGTAAATAAAAATTTATTACAATATAATTTTTATTATCAAATTGCATATACGCGTACAGTAATATTTGTAGTTTGCATACTACAAAGTTTTCAATTGCAATTCATCATTCCTGCATTTAACTCAAGTTGAAACGACAACACTGAAGCTCATTGAATTATAATGTTTCAGCATTCCACTGTTCCCAGTAGTAACTTGAACAAAAACCGCGTTTGGACACTGACATCCGCATTAAGTGCATTCACTTGAATTCATTTCCAAGCCGTTTGTAATCTTTTATTCAAATTTACAGTTAAGAGTAGCTTTCAATAGAGTGTCACACTTTAAAAGCTATTCTTGAAATATTACTACTTTATTTACTGCAACAAATAAATATGAATATTATATTTTAAACTCTACAGTTTCATTTCTAAAACGTTTAAATTTAATTAAATTCGAATTTATGTTAAGCGTTATAGAATAGAGATTTAAATAATGCGGTAATCATGCATTTTTGCCGATAAATTATATAACGTACTTAAGAGGTATATATCTGTTGAAAGCACTCTTTTTTAAGGTAAACCTGTATCACCAGAAAAGATGTTAGAATTATTTGTTTACACCAACATTTTATAAATTTTAGTTCCTTTTTAATAAATAAAAAAAATTGCTGGCAAGTCAGCTTTGAATTTATGGAGTGGTTCATAATGGTATAAACTATCGAACGGGTTTGGAACTTTGAGATATATTCCAACATAAATTTTTGTTGACAACTTTGTGTACTATATAATATTAGGCGTATTCCGTGGCTCGCAAGTATGGCAAAAAACAGCAAGTTGTTGGCCTATGCAGGCCTATACTGGCCGCAATGTATGCAAAAGAACAACACTATTTTCTCTACCTCGGCCAGCATAGTTATGCTGGCCAACCACATCGGCCAGTAAAAAAAAAAATGTTACCAACGCAATAAGCGAACTATTGTGAACCTTCATTGAAAATTCCAACGAATAGTGCAATCAAATATCAAAAATTGAGGAAATAAAAATTCAAACAGATTTCAAAAATTTGAAAAATCTTGAAAAGTAATGAAGAAATAATAAGAATGGAGAAATCGTAAGTATTAAGCACATTCAATTTTTTATTATGTTAGTTATTACCAAGTAACATTTATTTTATTTCATTTAATTTGTAGTTTACATACGTAAAATTAATAAACAAACATAATTTTTGAAGTTTTTCTAAAAAAATTTTTATAGAAATACACCCAAACTATGGACCACAAAGGAAACGAAGTGTTTTCTAGAGTGCTACTTGATACGAAAGGAAGAGAATCTTCAGAGAAGGTAAATTTCCAATATTCTTACCAAGAAGAATATTGGAAATTTAAAAATAAAACACTAAGATAAGTAAATTTTTGTAGGTACTGTCGATGTTGGGAGAAGAAAGCAACGTTTTACTTACGTGTATTTCTATAAAAAAATTTTTTACGCATGTAAACTACAAATTAAATGAAATAAAATAAATGTTACTTGGTAATAACTAACATAAAAAAATTCAATGTGCTTAATACTTATGATTTCTACATTCTTATTATTTTTTCGTTACTTTTCAAGATTTTTCAAATTTTTGAATTCTGTTTGAATTTTTATTTCCTCAATTTTTGACATTTGATTGCACTATTCGTTGGAATTTTCAATGAAGGTTCACAATAGTTCGCTTATTGCGTTGGTAAAATTTTTTTTTTTACTGGCCGATGTGGTTGGCCAGCATAGCTATGCTGGCCGAAGTAGAGAAAATAGTGTTGTTGTTTTGCGTACATTGCGGCCAGTATAGGCCTGCATAGGCCAGCAACTTGCTGTTTTTTGCCGTACTTGCGAGCCACCGAAAAGGCCTATTATTAATCATTTATTTTATATTTTTTTAAAACACAAATGTGCCTTCAATTTAAAAAAAGAAAATGTTGAATTTAATTCAGAATGCTTATTGTATCTTTACCAACACGATCAAGAAGACTTCTTATATATACAATCTGCTATGTATAACAAAAGAATTAAATAAATACACCTTAAAAAGCCAATAAAATTGAACTGTTATTACTACCCTCAAGGAATATGTTTGCCGTCGAAATATAGTACTTAGAATCTCACTCACATTGAGACGGACTTCCAAGTACTTTTAATTCAGTAATAAATTGATAAACAATATCAATGACCAGTGAACATAGTGCTCTAAACATAGCAAATATATATATATAAATATATTACTAAGGTTTACAAAAAAAATAATTTCATACGAGAAGTTATAGCTAAATATTTATGGTATCCATATAATCAACCTAAATTCTTAAGATAATTGATAAAATAATATAAAATAAGTGAACATGATATTAACAACGACAATATAATAATTTGTTAAAAATATTAGAATATAACTTTTAGTAAATTCTTGCAAAAATTGTAAAAAAATTTTTCAAGAGAAAAATAGGCCAAAGAAATGTATTATTCTGAACAAGGACAATACGCAATAAAGTGACAAAAATTAAAATTTAATAGATGATTGAAATAAATACCAGATATCCAGAACTTTCTCTAAAATTTTAGAATGATATAAATCAGCAAACGATATTTTATTTCTTTAATACAGATTGGTACCATACAAAATGAATTAAATAGATCTACGATGAACGCTTATAACATAAACTCTTTTGCTTTAGTAATATAACTTAAGACTTATATGTTTATTTCAATATTTTTAAGATTTTCGGACAATAAATTATTTTTTTGTAATTATTAAAATTAATTTTTAATATGTTAAATTTAATTATATATAAAAAATATTATGAATATAATATTTAAAAATATATATTATAGCTGACATTTTAAATTTTCCTATATAAAAATAATATATCTATAATTCTTTCCATTAAAAAATTAATTTAATAATAATATTTTTTTTATATACATTTTTAAATTTTTTAATATTTAAATATAGATATTTAAGAGAAGAAATTCTAGAAATTTATTTTATAAATAATTTTATTTCCGTTTTTTATTAGATTTAACTTTCATTATTTAGTGTTACTTTTGTTATAAAAATAAATGATATTTTATAATTTTTTTTTATTGTTTATTATTTTTTTTTTTAACCATATCTATATTTCAGCAATTTATATTTATGAAATTTAAAGTTATTTAAAAAAACTAGAAGTCTTAGAAATTCTTTTGTAAATATTAACCTCCTTTTTATATGAAATTTAATATTGTTATTGTTTTTTTTTATTTTTTTTTATTGTTATAAAAAGTAATGACGATTTTATAATTTTTTTTATTGTTTATTATTATATTTTTTTAAATCATATCTATATTCTAACAACTATATGTATAAAATTTAAATTTATCTAAAAAATTTGATATTTTAGAAATTTATTTTGCAAACATCTACCTTTTTTTACTTTAATTTTATCAAATTAATTATAAACTTTTGTTGTAATAACAATTATTATTAATTTTTTTATTGTTTAAAACCAAATCTGTATTGCAGCAATACATATATATGAAATTTAAAACTATTCCAGAAAGTTAGAAATTTTAAACATTTAGTGTGCAAATATTTACTTAACTTTCTTTTTACATTAAATTTAATATAATATTACTTTTTTATAAATATTGTTATAAAAAGCAACGACCCTTTTTTTCTTTATTCTTTTTTTTTTGTTTATTATTTTTTAAAACCATAAATATATTCTGGCAGTTCATATTTACAATATTTAAAGTTATTGAAAAAATTAGACTAACATTTTTCATTTATTATTATTTCTTTTATGAAAAGTTATGATTTTTTCAATTTTTGTTTATTTTTTTATTAAAAGTGGCTATACTTTTTTAATTTTTTAAGTACTTTTTTTTAATTTTTTCATGCTTTTTTATTTTTTTAAATCATGAAAAAAAAATTTTTATTTATTATTATTTCTGTTATGAAAAGTTATGATTTTTTCAATCCTTTTTTTGTTTACTTTTGTTATTGAAAGCTAACTATACATTTTTATTGTTTTTTTTTAATCCATATATATACTCCAATAACTCATATTTATGAAATTTAAAGTTATGTGGAAATATTAGGAATTTAAATTTATTTTGTATACTTTTGTTTTCTTTCTTTTCTACATAAAATTTAATATTTTTTTAAATACTAAAAGTAACTATCTTTTTTTAATTTTTTTTTATACCATCTATTATTCTGTTTTTTTTAACCATATTATCTAATATATACTCACATTTAACAATTCATTATTATCACATATATTTATAAAGTTGAATTAGTTTTGTCGATAAAACTACTTTTTTAACCATATTATCTAATATATACTCACATTTAACAATTCATTATTACCACATATATTTATAAAGTTGAATTAGTTTTGTCGATAAAACTACGCTTTCTTATAATGACAAAGAACCTATTTATTTTTTTAAACTTAGAAGGTTTCGAGTAGCATCTTTAATAAACACAATTTATATAAATATAAACTCTATATAAATATAAAATTTATGTAACTATAAATTCTATATTAAGATTCCATAAATTTAATTTTGTTTGATATGCTTATAATATGTTTTTTAATATGTTTTTTTATTTTGTAAATTTATACTTTTCTTATTTTTTATATTGTTTAACATTTTTTAATTATTTATTATTATTTTTATTGCTTTTTAAGCAATTATCTTCTTTGTTTTAATTTTTTTATTGTTTATTATTTTTTTTATATAAAATATTATAAAAAATATTGCAGCAATTCACTTATATGAAATTTTTATTTTGCAAATATATATTTATTTTAATTTCTTTTTATATTATGTTTAATTTTTATTTATTTTTTATACTTTTTTTACTTTTTAAAAAGTAAAGATCTTTTTTTACTACTTTTTACTTATTTTGCAAATATTTTTAATAGTTATTTTTATATTAAGTTGAATTTTAATTGATTTATTATTCTTTTTCTTTTTCTTTATGTTACTTTTTAAATGTTCCTTTTTTTCAGTTATTTTGCAAATATTTTTAATAGTTTATTTTTATATTAGTTTAAATTTTATTTATTTATAATTTCTTTTATTTTTGCAAATATTTATATTAATTTATTTTTATATAAAATTTAATTTTTATTTATACTAGTTTAAATTTAATTTATTTATTTTTCTTTTTGTTTGAAAAAGTGACGCAATTATCTATAATAATCTTCTTTAAACCATATCTATTGATATATTCAGCAATTCTTAATTATCATACGAACTTATATATATAAATAAACTATACATATTTATTATAAATGTTATATTAATATTCTACAGTGATAATTTTTTTTTAAGTAAAATAAAATTCAAACTTTTTACAAAAAATACAAACATTTATTTTGCAAATATTTACTTTACTTACTTTTTACATTACTTTTATTTTTAATTTTTTGTGTTTTTTATTTTTTATTTTTTCCAAGCTATATTTATATTCTAGAAATTCAGATTTCAGCTATAATTATATCCCAAAATGGCAACAAACTGAGTTTGGTGTATAATTTAAGTTCAACTGCAGTTACCATAATATGTAATTTCTTAGTTTTTAATTATTACGTACATTGCAAAGTAAAAAAGAGAATCGCTAGAATTTCAAATATTTTATCAAAACAGTAAGCAATTTGGATTTTATAATTTAATAACGGTTTAACTATATTATTACAAAATGTAGCTAGTTTCTTGATGTGATTAAATTGAATTTAATTTTCACTTTTTAACAAATAAACAACGAACGCTTGCAAATATCATATATTTTCACATACGAAGCAATTGAAGACGATTCGAAGACGATCAGCGAACGATTAAAGAACACATTTTCAACTATAATTTTCTGATAAGAACGAGGACAACTAAGCGCGTTGAACTTCTTTGCAATACAAGCGGCAAAATGAAACTATCGCAGTTCAAGAAGCTTTCGCACAACTGCAGCGTACACACAGTACAGAATACCGAAATCGAGACGGAAGTAAAAACAACAACGGCAACACAACGGCACTTGTTGGTTGTGCATGTAAGCAAAATAAAGTGGCAGCACGAGAGAAATAAACACGACCGCAAACTCAAAATTCGAATCACACATAAACACACAACACACAAACACACAAACAGACGAACACGTATACCGTATCAAGTGTAAGGAACTTTGCTTTTGCATTTGATTTACTTTATTGTGGGTGGCTTGCAACGAGGGTGCTTGGCGATGTTTTTAATCGCTCAAGCAAAATTTTGTAAGAGCACAAAGCACAAGAAATGGAAATGAACGCAAAATTTTTAAGAGACCGGCGTTTTTTGTCAATTTAAAATGAATTTAGTTTTCGGAGTATTTGTTTTTAAGTTTTGTTCTTGCTTTCAGAAGCGTTTAGTGTGTGTTTGTTTTTTATTTTTTTTATTGCATATTTGTATACAATACTTATGAATGAATTTAAAAACAAAAAAACAATGAATTTTAAATTAGCAATAAAAAAGCATTTCGTGTTTTTAATTTATTTTTTTTTTTTTATTTATTGTAATTTTATGTATAATTTTTTTTTTGTTTTTAAAAATTATCAGTGTTCAAATCTTGAAAGTGTTTTCACGTAATTGAAACTATAAAATTATTTTATTTTATACGAGTCATCATTAATAGATTATTGCGGTTTTAATGTTTCATTTAAATAGCTCCAACGTTAAGGTCTAAACAAAACAAAAAAATACATTCTAAATACAATAATCTATACAAGTTCAATGTGGTTCAAAGAGTCAAAGTCATTATTTCAAAGTCTTCCAAACAACATTTAGTTTGCAATAATGTAGGCACAGTGTGTGAAAAAAGGGAATTACCAGGTGTATGCATACTTATACTGGATATGTTTTTCTACTGGCCAATAGGGCTGTAAGTTGGGATCGCGGTTCCCAATGGACGGTTGCAATGTCTAGTACAGAAGCAGCATACATCGCTTTATTGGTCACGGCAAAGGAAGTCATTCACGTTCGTTGTTTTCTCGATCCAATTTAGAGACAAAAACATGCTACAGTAATTTTTAACGAAAACCAAGGTGCAGATATGTTGAGCAGCAGAGTTACCATTCACTGCGAATTACACAAAACGGCAACGACACATTTCAACAGTTTAATCAGCTCTTAAACTATTTTATAGAGTTCAGGCAGCTGTTATACACTGCTTAAATTTAAGAAGTTAAATTATTTTGATTCAATCAGTTATACGCTTCTTTAATTTAATAAGTTTAATCAACTTGATTCTAATTTAAAGCGATTTCGACACAAATCACAATGAGATGAAAAATGAATTGATTCCATATACAAGAGTTGATAAACGGAATCACATAAATGATGCTTCAATAGAATCACAAATGAAATTGTGTGAAACATCGAATACAAATTTGAAATTATACGAATTTATCAAAAGTTTACCATTTCTATCGGATATTAATAATAATCAGTCAGTTTTTAATATTAACCACATTTGCAGAATGACAAATTCGACCAGTAAAATAAGTTTATTGGTCTATTGTGCCCCTTATTCGGAATAGGGTGTTTCTCCAAGTCCAATTTCTCTAATGAAGGACAGGGCCTATTTTTCACACTCTTGAATCCTTATGTTTCATGAAATACCTCTGCTCCTCTAGTACATGATATGCGGTTTCTCTCTTTTCTCTACAGTATCTGCAATCTGTTGGATTAAATTCCTAACTTTGTTAGGTTATTATTCAATTTACAGTAACCAGTTAATAATCACGTAATAATTCTTAGGAACAACCTAAGAATTATTACGGAATTGTTTGTTCTATGCAGTCCTTGAAGTTTCAGATTGTAAGTTCCTAAAAGCGTTTCACATTATGATAGTCTTAGTAGATTTTCCCAATATAGTTATCTATATTTTTCCTCTGCGCCGTTCAAAAAAATGGATAGAGTTTATTTGTCTAGAATGCAGAATCGTTCTAGGCCTATCACCTCTTCTTGCGGGTTTATATGTCATTCCATTGCCTTGTATAGCAGCATGTTTCGGACTCCATATAAAGTGCACATGATGGTTTTAGCCAAGTATGTTCAGCTTGGCAATGCACTCCCGTACCAGTTTGGGTATCATTGTAGTATATATGCATATGTAAAATAATTTGTAATGTCATATTATAAGTTTTTAAGATTCTATAACTTATATTTAGGCTTTTAATAAAAGTGATTAAATAAAGACACATAGTTTATATAAAAAAAAACTGAGTCATACTGCGTTTTATTTCAAGTTAAACATTTAATTTACTTCAAAATGGTTTTGATTAATTTGAATAATCATTGGTATAACTACTGTTTGCATTGATGAAATTTATTTTTCTCGTTTTCTTCATTTTTGATTTCTTCAAATGCGGTTTAATTTTAGCAGCCGTTGCAAAAGAAAAACTAGATAAATCAGTTACGCTTGTAATCGAGTCAATAACATTTTTTCCAACTATTGATGATTCTTGATCATCTTTCTTCGCTTTCTCTAAATATGAGTCGCAGGCATGTGAATGTTTATCAGATTTATTCAGTTCTCTCCTGTTCAATTCAAGTATTTGAGAGCAAATATCTTTATTGGGAATCGATAAATCTCCTGATATTTTATAGCAACTTTTCTTTATAAAATCCTGCTCTTCCTTGCAACTAATATAACGCGATCCTGGTAGCGGATCCCGCCTATCACGTACAAACCCTGTATCAGGAAAATACATACCTTCCCCTATATCAAAATATTCATGCATGAAAATCTCGCGATTAGTGTATCTTTTAAAAAAATCGTCGGAGGAACGTATAATATCATTCCGATCTATCACTTCATTAGCAAAACATCTATTGCCCTCAGTTAAATATTTCCATTTATCAACTTTAATTTTATTTTCCTTAAATTCACCAACAAACTCAAGACCATCGTCGAACAATAATTCTTCAACTTTTTGCAATCGACCTTTCGAATAATGAACTTTAAAATCTAATTTGTATGGCGCTGGTAGTTGAAGACATCCAAATCCATTTAATTTTCCTTCATCAAAAAAACCAGTATATGTGGTACCATCTGGATATGTATAACGGCCAAAACCATGCATAAGTCTACTCTTATATTCACCAGCATAACTACTTCCGGTTACAAATTTTTCAGCATTCTTATTTTGATCAGAAAAGAAACTCATATTCTGAGGTAAATTCATTTTTCAAGTTTAAAAAGGTAAAAAATAATAAAACAATTGCAAAAAAAAAAAAAATAAAAATAAAATCAACTAAAAAGGTTTTACATTATTTTAGGAATACATATATATATTTGTATATATTTTTGGAATCGAAAAACAAAGCACACTATATAGGATTTTTAGATACCCGCATTAATTTTATTTTGGCATTTGATCAGGGAAATTCGAAACTTTAAAAGATATATTATCAGAATGGAAATCACTTTTAAATATTCATTATTACATATACAATAAAATGTAACATAATAGTCTATTTCAATTAATGTATATATAAATCAACATGAAAATAATTTTAATATTTTAATATTAAATTTTAATATTTAATTTTAAATTTTTAAAATATTACAAATTAGACCAATATGAAAAAAGTTCTGAAAAAGCACTTTTATACTGAGTAATTTTATTTACTCAATAAAGTAAGAATATAATATAATATAATAATATAATATAATATAATATAAAATAATATATATAATATAATAATATAACATTATTAATTATATAACATAATATTGTGGATGATTTAAAGTTCAAAAGAAAATTTCTTTGTAAGATCTTTGATTCTCCTCAAATTGTTAACAATTATTACATCTGAATCAATCACAAGCTCGATTATAACGTAATTATAGAAGACTAGAAGACGATGTTCCAAATGAAAACATCTTTTGAAAGATATCCGAATGATTAAATCGAGATAGCACTAACCCTCTTTGATGTACGAAAATGAAGAATGCGCATACACAATCACTGATGTTTTTGTCAGTGGTAGGTACTGATCAATAAATCTGCAAGTACTCTGTTCCTGGATAGGGATCAAAATATTCCTGAGGTAAGGTAATGTCTGTTATAAAGGGCGACTAAATTTACTAGACATAACCCGGTAATGTTTTAAGTTTAATTGTTTACCTCAAGACCTCCCAGAGGTAAAATCTGGTACTTTAAGATTCAGATCCAGTTGCCCACAAATACGGTTGTCCTGGAAACTGGAGCTCCATGAGTGAGTGTTATGATGGCTACCGTTAACATCTAATGTAACACAAAAAGAGTGTTGGCATTTATGCTTTTAGTTAATGTGAAGTTACACTTATTCAACCCAGTACTGTGAACAGTAGAGATTTAGATATGCTTAGCTCCTTAATAACATAGTGACTGGTGGAATTTTTACCAATGCATTATCTTTATACAGGTGTTAAGAACGTCCTGGTGTTAAGTGAAGAGCTTAACTTCTTTGTGTTTATACAACTGCATTTCTATATTGGACATGTTTTGAACTTAATCTTATGAAAGGCCTTATAAACAAAAAAGAATTATGCTGAAATATTGTGTGAAATAAAATAGTAAAAGACAAACTTTACTATAACAATAATTTAATCTTAAAATCATATATTAAGCAAAATGCCGGAAAGAGGGTGTCATAAAAGCTAACAGAAATGTATTAAATTGATGATTTCAAATTAAATAAATTAGAAATAGTAATAAACGTTCTTATATTTTAATACAAAGTTTTGGTAAATATTACTAATTTCCTACTCTCAAGCCCTCTTCATGCACCATATGTTAGGTAACGTTAGTGACTTAGAAAATGATATAGTGTGGATCTGTAGGTCGAAATTGCATATCATTGCATATAGTTTGATATCAAACTGGTTTTTGAGATGAAACAAATGTCTTGCTATGTAAATTAAAATATCTAGGGATATATATGCAAATGTAATACTAGGAATTCAGGGTATTAGTATCCGAAAGACTTTGGATTGACAAAAACTCAGTGGTAAAAACAATACTATCAAGAGAACAAATGCATATCAAAGCGCACTGCTTACCAACACCGCGTAATCGAATCTCAGAATGGTTAGAGGCTCCTCGAGGAGGTATGCAGATGTGAAGTCAGTTATTGCTTAGTCTGATGAAGTGAAAAACAATAATCCAGTCAAGGCGTAGAGAGGGGTTATGAAGAAACCTCGCAGTTAGTAGAGAGTAAAGATGCTGAAGTGCACTGACTCAACTAGCCTCAACATAATAATCATTAAATAATGATGATATCCACATAACTCTATTTTATAGCTTTCATTAAAAAAAATATTATAACTTTTATAAAAAAAAATTTTAGCATTTAAAATAAAATTATAAATTTTCTATGACCAATTCTGTGACCGTTACTATGATATATGAGAAACGATTATTGATAATGATAAAATTGTATAAAATTTTAAAAATGAAAAATTTAAAATAAAATTAATTATCTCATACATTTCTGGATTTCATTACGTTTTTAACTATTCATTTTAATAATTACAAAAATATTCACACTCCATAATGACGCGGTTCGACAAACGCGAACCTCAAATGGAACAAAACGTTGGAAAAAAGCACTTGAATGCGATTTTACATTGCAATTAAGTTTCGAACACAATCTGAAATGATGAATGTGCAATTGCACTATTGCAGATTTTATTGACAATTTAATTATTGTAGCTGGTAATAAATGATTCACACTATTCACCTCTATATCTTTTTTCAAGAATTTTATTAAACATCACAGCAGGTGGCTACTTAATTTATATTCCCAAAATGCAAAAATTGACTGAGAACGCGTGTGTTCTAATGCAAACAATGCTGCACGTGCTATAGTCGGCTACTGTTTAAAATATAGATACTCCTTATAATAATAATACCAATATAATAGATTGTAATATTTTTTTTTTGAAGATAAAATACAATGAAATTATAAATTAAGTTAAACATTCAAAATGTTCTTAATGAAATGTACTTGCAGTTGCTCAACAGCTTAATTACAAGTTAAATCTCAAAATTTAAAACTAAAAACTCTGTATGAACATGAATTTTAATCTAAACGTAAACTGAATTACAATTTTGCGGCTAATACAATTGCTAACTACCTTTTCTTCTAGGTTCTGTTAACTTCACATGGAGCATAGGGCCTCCACAACTCCTTTGATCGTTCCATGTATAATGTGCTGAGTCAAGTTCTACATCAATTGTTCTTCTCCCCATTTCAGATGGCGACCCCGAACATCGCTTACCTTGAAGATTCCATCTAAGAGCTTACCTGGAGATGTATGTGCAGGGTTTTCGCAGTGTCTTCCCAATCTAGTGCCACTTCCGCTTTTTGACTTCGATTTCTGCCTCTGCCGCTTCTCCACAATACATCGTTTGAAATTCGCCTTGGCCATCATATTTTAAATATGTGTCTTAGGCACTTATTGACAAAAACAAGAATGTGCGACTGAATAGAGTGCAATTCCATCCAATTGCTACCTACATAAATAATTAACTCTGGTCTTACAAGGTCCAACGAATGTTGATGATTTGCTCCTTGTTGAAACATTTTACAACAACTACCAATTGTTAGACTAGACCGCCCTAACTGAATACAACAAATCGAAGATCGATACAAATAATCTATCAGAAACTCTGCAATAACATCAAAAGTATGCTATAATCTACTCGTCTATGAAAAATACTTACTTAAAAATTATTCTAACATATAGAACATGCAGTACATTCTGACTCTAAAAGAAGCTGGTCGCTTGCTTCTGTAAACCCACATTCCAAAATGTCTTATAGTAAACAATTCAGTACAAATGTTCAATATATAAATTAAGACAGTGTAAGGATTATAATTTGACTAAAAAGAATATTTTCTGGTGCACTTAAGTTATGTGCGATATTCTTTCAGCCCGTTTACACCGTTTGGAATAGATAGTATATACCAGTGCATTGAGGTATTTAGCATCATTTTTTTTAAGACTACATTCATTAATCTTGGGCCAAAATCAGAGAAGAATCAAATCCAAAGACCGAATTTACTTTCTCTATTGAGGTAATCCTGGAATAATTTTTTTAATCGAGAATCTTTTTTAATGAACTTCTAGTGAAATTTTCATTTTTGATTGGTACATCTGGGGTAAAATGCATAACACTCGAGATTCATTTATAACATTCTAGCGAATTGATTAGAAATTAAAATATCACCGTGGTAAGGTGTCTGTAGTAAAAGACGACTAAAATTTACTAGGTACCACTGTGTTATGTTTTAAATTATAATTGGTAGCAGTACGTTTTCATTTATAAGACCTCCCAGAAAAAAAATCTGGTAGCAGATCTGAATCGCGGGATCCAGATCAAAATCCTACAAAAATGTTTGATTGGATAACAAAATTTGACAAATCGGTAGTAAATGTAGATGGCTTTCAGATTTACCAATCGAAAAGCCATTAGTTAATTTTATAACATAATGGACAAAATAATATAATGTGAACTTGCTTGAGAGAGACACCACATAAAAACTACTTAATTAAATCTTAAGGAGCAAGTAATTTTGTGAAATAAATACGAGTTAGATTTTATTAACATTACTGTGATGATAGTCTTACAAGGTAGTTAATCGCTCTGTCTCTATAGTTAAGACCTCTTTACAACTATGTACGAGTATTTGTACAATATACCCACGATTCACAACTTTTAACTTTAAATGAATCATACATAACATTTGATTTCTGAGGACATCTACATCACAGTAAGTTTCTTTCTCAAGACAAGCAATATCTAGAAATGCACCTATAGTAACTCTTTATATTACTCATTGATTTAACTTTATTTCCTTTTTAAATATTTCATTTATAGTATGAAATTTCATTATGAATATATAGAGATTTTATAACAAAATAACTTAAGCTCATGCTGGTGGGCATTTTGAATGTATCTATTACTTCTCAAATCAATAAAAGGGCTCATAGCAATGAAAGTACTAAATAAACAAATTTTTATTTATTTTATATACTTTGTCATCAACTTTATTAAATGTGTGAAAATATTGTTAACATTTTTATTGCATCTAAATACCTTTGAAGCTGATAAGAATCTATCTTTGCACGTTGGCGAGATCAAAGCGATTTTGTTATAATATTATGGACTTTCTATTTTTATCAACAAAATAAACAAATTATTTTGATATATTTTATTTGATGTAATTATTAGATTACATGTTTACACATATTCATTCCAGGCAATAAATCAATTTACTATTGACTTACTATTCACTGATGACTGAATAGTAAGTCACTGATGACTTTAAGAGTTAATAGTAAGTCAAATCAAATCAAAGATTTGATAATAAATATAAACAAATATTAGGAGTTTTCAGAATGTACTCAGTAGTTCCGATATTCGATAAGGTTTTAAGTATAATTTATTTTTGTGGCTTAAATCACAAAAATATATTATAACGAATGCTTAGTTCGATTTCAATAACCTCAACACTAAAAAGTAGAAAGTGAAAAAAATTAAAAAAATTAATAAAAGAAAAAATGAAAAAAATCAATAAAAAAAATTAAAAAATTAAAAAATTAATAACATCAAACCAAAAAAAAATTATTAAAAAAATTAATTAAAACAAATTCAAAAAACTAATAACAATTTCAAAAAACTAATAAAAAAAATTTAAAAAAATAATAAAAACAAATTTAAAAAATTAATAAAATAATGGTATACGATATATACATAACAACTGTGATATTTTTTATTTAATCTTAAGTTTGTTTTTATATAAGTTATTATATAAAATTATAATTTTTTAAAAACACGACTTAAAGCCCGGCAAAATTTTAACACATAAGTATTGAGGTCGACACTAATGTAAACATTTATAAAATTAATAAAAAAAATTTGAAATGTTAATAAAAAAAGTTTTAAAAATTAATATAAAAAAATTAATAAAAAAAAATTAAAAATTAATAAAGTCAAATTTAAAAATATTGATAAAATGATGGTCTATGAAGTGAACCGAAATATCTGTTAAATAAAAATATTTATATAACAACTGTTATTTTTTTTATTTAATCTGAAGTTTCATTTTATATAATACAAATTATTATATAAAAATATAATTTTGTAAAAACACGACCTAAAGCCCGGCAAAATTTAAACACATAAGTATTGAGGTCAACACTAATATAAACATTTAAAAAATTAATAACAACAAATTTAAAAAGATTAATAAAAAAATTTAAAAAATTTTTAATTAATAAAAAATTTTTTTTTTTCATAGAAACAAAACATAAAAAAATTTAATAGACTACTTTTTGGTAAAATTATTATCACCGCCACATTTGACACTTTTCTATTGGATTCTCACGTTGACCAAGCGAACAATTAAAAGTCACCCCAAATTCAGGCATATTTGCGACGGTCTCTATAACACGTACATCATCACTGTCATGACCTATTGGAGCTGGTAGTGTTCCACAGAAAAATTGTGCAAAATTAAGAAAATACAACTGCTTTGCACTGAATTCATTAGAAAAGTCCATATATTCCGGAAAGCTTGCATTAGTGGCGTCGAAGTATGCGTCATAGGCCAATTGGAAGCCATTAACGTCCGCAATCCGCTCGATAAGTGCTGCGGTTGGAGAGCGTGTCAAGCACTTCACTGCTGCGGCAAATTCGGGTTGCTGTTTTGTGGTTATTGCAAGTGGCATATTAACATTGCCGAGTTCATCATACATAATGCCTTCAATTTCGAAGGCATGTTGCATTTCATGTGCCAATAACCAACCAACAATGCTATATTGAAACAAAGGATTCAATGCATTATGAAAAAATGGCATACTCATAAAAATGAGAGGCACAATTAATAGATTCCGTTGATGCACGAAATAAGGCGCATTACGTATTTGAAGTAAATCGTCATTGACATAGAATTCATCCTCATTATAGGCTTTCATATGCACAACGGCGGAGTGTTGCTGCTGTGTACGGAAATGCAATAAAATCAAGTGATTATTAAAAAAATTAGAAGATGTGATATTAAGTTCGGTGTAGTAAGAATTGTAGTATTGTAAGAATGCATGTTGTGGCAGATTACCTAATCGTAGCTTCATAGTATTTAATTTTGCTAGAAGATAACTTTGTGATTCGTTGCTTAGTTGTAATTTATTTTCCTTCAGTTGTTGGTCAAATTTTAATTTTAATTTTTTAAAAATATTTTGCAAAATTCTCTCATCATCGTTATATGTTTTATATATGTGATGTTTATAAATATAATCCATACCCAGAGGCATAACAACACCCATATGATCAATGCAGCTTTTCGTAGAGCCTATATCTTGTAGATATTTAAATAAATGCAACTGTATGTACATATAAACGATTTTTTCATCCTTCTGGGAGAGCAAAGCAGCAACGTCACGCATATAATCAATAGACGACACAGCAATTTTCAATTCAGGCTGTGCTACTTCATCTAATAAAATATTAAAATATAGTTGCCAGTCTATATTGGGCACAACATGTTTGAATTGTTGTAATGTCAAAATCATGCCCACTTCCTTTTCCTCCTGATATTTCAAACGTAAAGCTTTCAACTCTTCATCGAATTCATATAAATTTAGTGAGAGTTTAATTAAATTTTCACTTATCTCATTAGTTAAACCCAGAGCAAAATACGATTTCACTAAATCATAATTGTTTTCCAAATTATGCTCGTCACTAGGCATTTCTATTTCTATAATCGAACTCATAGAGTCATTAAATGCAAAACCTACAGACTCGTCTATAAATATACCATTTAAACCGAATCTACGTAATTCAGCAATATGTCGCAACCAATTGAAATGATTCAAATGTTGCTTCCAGTAGTCGTCTTTCCACATCGGTGCATCTATTAATTCTGTCCAATTAAGTGAAGTACTAAGTGGTAACGCTTGCAAATATTCTTGCATAGGCAAATAGGCATTCTGACCTCTCTTGCATGCTATATAATAGGTGTGTAACTTTTCTAATAACACATTTTCTTTTATTTCATTCTTATATCCGGATGTCTCAAAAAAATCTTCAAATTTCTTTACATAATATTTGTTCACCACCCCAAAATTATCCACGACATCATAAAATGGTCCCGGTGACCACAAACCGCAGGCATATTTCCAAAAATTTTCACATGGAGAAGTGTTATTATCTACGTTCCGAGTTATCAGTGATACAATTTCTTCATTAATATGCGACAAGCAAGAAGCGCGTTCACCGCAATCCGAAACTAGAAGATAATCGCCATGTGCGTTCGCAGTCCAAAAAGCCGGAATAAGTAAAAATTTTAATAAAGTGAACAAATTCGATTTCGACATTTTTAGCGAGTTATTCGATTAATTTTTACCTGCTTAACAAATTGAAATCAATTCAGCAACTGTTTTTGAGATGAGCTACTAGGTTGGTATATTTTCAATATTATATTTAGTATTTACATACATACAATACAATATACAGTATACGTACATATATATTGTATTTTAATATTCATGCTTATCTTCTCGTAAAGCTTGGACTTGTTTTTGTTCTTATAAATCTACATTGTCTCGTTTGTCTTGTTTTTTTTTTAATTGCCAATTTGATCTATCCAAAATTATTTAATCTCTTTAAATTAAGTGCACTTCAGTTCGGCTTCATCAAAATTATTGACTTTATTTATACAAAATTCAAAACAAAGAAATTTTGTTTTCTCGTTCCAAATATTATACAAAAAAAGTATCTTTAATAAATATTAGAATTTATTCTTTATTTGGGAAATCTTGACATTGAAAAGTAATAGTGGGAGCAGAAGAATATAATAGATTTAATATTAAATAAGCTATGTCAAATAAGAAAAAAAAGTTCTGAAAATATCCGTGGCACAACTCTCCTCGATACGGTGGTATTATATACACGACTTCAAAAATGCTCCAAAGCTTTACTACCCACCCAAGTATCACTACAAATTTTGTATGGAGAAATCAACGATTCCAAAGATCCTTCAATAATTTTATATTAACTCTGTAATGAATTGTCGGAAACTCAATTCTGCTCTGGAGAGATCACCGTTTGACCAAATTTTTCCATTACGACTATAAGTGAAAAAATGTTATAAAGATAATCGTGATCTATTTGTGCTAGGAATTTGATACAATTGAAAATTGTTTCCAGAAATGCTAATAACTTAGGATTTTCTCAAAAAGTAAATAACAATGACTATAAAAACACTTAAAATAAACAACAATTAAACAAAAAAATCTCAATATAATTACAACACTTAGAAAGACTCTTAATATAAAATGACATTATGAAGAGCTTCCTAATATACTTAAATATAAGTCAGGCTGGTTAACTAACCTTCATCATCACCATATTAGAACGCAAACTTTTACATATACCAATAACATAACAATCAATTACAGATTAATTAAAAAGTTTTGAAAGCAATGCAAGAATCACTATTTTTTGCCATTGTGACATTTCATCTTTCAGCTGAATACACTCAGAGTTTCATTGAATCTATCAGATGACGTGTTGGTGATTTTGTCATAATGGAAAATACCGAATATCGCACAGTGATAAAGTTCTTTGTTTTAGAAAGTTTATCTCCTTCATTTCCAACTATACATCGATAGGTTTTAGAGTTGAAACATTGCGTTGAAGATGAACCACGTAGTGGACATCCACAAAGTGCAACAACACTAGAAACCATTGAGAAAGTCTAAGATATTGTTCGTAGGAATACAAGTTTGACTATGCGCGATATTGGTGATACCATAGGCATTTCGGACGAACGAGTAGTCTATATTTTAAGACAATAATTATATATAAAACACGAATTCAAAAAGTTGACAATTCAACAAAAACTGTATCGATAATAATTTACTCAGCGTAATCTGCAGCATTTTAAGCAGATTGAAACCGATTTTTTGCGTTGATTTATAAGTATGAATGAGACCTGGATCTACTGTCATGATCCTAAACTAAAACAAGAAATTTTACAGAGGACTGAAGCTGGTTGTTCAACACCTAAACAGGTGAAGTCAGAAAATTCGGAAAAAAGGTTATGGCATAAGATGTCTAGGAAGCAGAGGAAGTTTTATTGATTGATTCGCTTGCAAAAAGCAAAACAATTAGTTCTGAATGTTATTATTATTTTTAGACCAATTATTGATTAACAAGTAATTCCTTATGGTCGTGCCAGCTGCAAGATAAGATCACCCAATAAAGGTCAACAAATCGACGATAAAATGCGTTGTATAATGCTCAGCAATATACTACAAATATAAAAATTTGTACATCAAAAATATATTCGTGCGATTACTCACATTCGGCCATAAGCAAATCGTGTGACTTTTTCAAAAAATATTTAGCAGGGTTTCAAAATTGTGAACGAACCATGGATTGACCATAACCCAGGATTGATCACCAGAGATCATGAAACAGTCAAAGCATTTAAAGGTGCCAAAATCTCTTTAGAGAAAGTTAACAAATTTTCTTGATCATACTAGACTATTAAATAGCTCTTTTTCACATATGGATCTATCACAAACAAACAGAATATTTCAAAAAATTCAATAAATATAAAAGATAAAATTAAAAACAACCGTATTAATATCAAGGCATAAGTTCAAAGTCGTTTAAGCTATAGCAAATTTTAAAAACTGAACTGAAAAACACAAACCAAGTACGAGCTTAGTGCGAATTAGCTTTATATAATTATCTTTCCTAGTAGAGGATAAATATAAAAAGGAAGACGTAATATATGGTAGCTTAAGATAATCCATTAGATAGTGTTTAAATGAATAACTCCCATATAATTTTAAATACAAAATTTAAATATTTATTACTTACCTTACTGTTGCGTATCCACACGAGTTTAACTTAGATTAATTTATCAATGGAATTTGTCGAAAAAATACACTTGAATTACTATGTTTTATTACCATAGTTGTGATATCATATAAATAATCCAGAAAACCAAATCGCAAATGATTACTAACCTAAAAGAGATAATAAGCCGATTATTACAACACGTAGTATAGTCATATGTACTTTACTATCTCTAAAGTAAAATACAATTTCTTTGAATTAAAAAAAAGGATGAGTTATAAGACACTTATATGATGTTATATGACCATATGTTTTTAGTTGTGGAACTTTCCTACTGCTATGATGATTTTTTGACATCACTTTTTGGTAGGGAGAATCGCGATCATAATTAATCTTTAATAGTAGCAACTGCCAATAACCAAAGAGAATCCAAGAGACGGTTCTGTATCAGCACTCCTAACCAATGTGACTAAAATTGTTCTAAATTGTTGACTACATTCTAATGCTTCTAGAAATTTATAGAAACATTTCGGTAAGTTTACTTCAAAACTATACTTTTTTATTCCTTGCTTATTTGGTACCAATAACATAAACATACCTTTTAGTTGTCTAAACATCAGAATCAGATCGATGTAAATCTAGCTTACCTACGCATATAATTGCTATTAAACGATTCCACTAAAAATATCTTTCTCCAAGAATTCATGCCTACTTTATACTCCATATATATACTAAATAGACACATATTGTTATGAAAACAAATATTCGAATCATATCGAATAATATAGTTGATAAATCAAAAGATTTAAGAAGAGAACGATCAAAAATTTCAAAATTAGTTAATAAATAGTGAACTAAAAACCTTAACACTAAAAATGACGTCAGCCTAGAGATTAAACGAAGAATCACTCTTGCCAACAGATGTTCTTCGGTCTAAGCAGGCAATTGAGAAATAAAGCCCTCTCTTGACAAACAAAAATCACGCTCTACAAATCTCTTATCATGCCTGTCCTGCTGTATGGTGCAGAAGCTTGAACAATTACCAACAGTAATGGGAAGGTGTTAGGAGCAATCGAAAGAAAAATTCTTCGGAAGATCTATGGTCCCTTACGCGTTGGCGACGAAAATCGAATAAGATGCACAATGACTTGTATGAGCTATACCGAGACATTGACATCGATAAGTGCATAAAAATTCGGCGGCTTTGCTGGCTTGGTCATGTTGTGCGAATGGAAGAAAGTGTTTCGGTTAGAAAGGTGTTTGATTCGGTACCCACAGGTGGAAAACGCGGTAGAAGACTTCCGCATTTTCGGTGGAAGGACCAAGTGACCAATAATTTGAGGGAGCTCAGTATTGCCCAATGGAGACAGCAAGCAACTAATCGGGCTGGCTGGCGGAGATTACTCGACGCGGGTCAACTAAGTAAGTAAAAACCTTAGTTAATTTTTTTTATGCATATATACATCAAAGTTAATAAATAAAAACAAAGTATTGTTGCTTGGTTTTGAACATTTTAATTTATTTCATAATTAAAAGTAACTATTATTTAATAATAAAATAATAAAAATGAAAATATTTCAATATACAAATAAAAATTTACAAAAAAAATCAATTCTTTTTAAATTTATTTTTGTTTTTAACTTTAGAATTTTTGATTTGTCCAATTTGTTTGGATTTCTGTTTTATTTTATTTAATTTCTTAATAGGTTTTCCTTCAAGTAATGGAACGTCTTCAATTACTTTTTTCTTTTTGTCTACGGTTTTATCTAGTTTTTTGCTTAATGTTTGATTTTTTGATTGTTCCTTTTTACTACCATCTTTTTGTGTGGTACTTTCTTCAGTTACTTTTTTAACAACTTCTTCCATTTTATATATTTTTTTCTCTGATAATTTAAGGTTCCCTTTCTTTTCAGCTACTTTGTTTTGTTTTTTAAACTTTGCGCTTTTATCCAAATTTTCTTTCGGTGAGATATGTTTAGTTTCCGTTTCTTCAGTTTTCTTTTTCTTTGCTATTTTAATAGGTTTCTCAAAAACATTTGCTACATATTTCTTTTTACCTTGTTCCAATTTTCTCTTCTTAATATCCTGCTCTACTTCTGTTAGCAATGGTTTACCCGCACGCTTAGATGGTTTTTTAGGCACGTTTTCTTCAGAACTTTCATTTGCATTATCTGTATTCTCTGTACTGGTTTTACTGTCTCCATATGTGGCAGCAATTGCTTCGTCCAGTTGCTTTTCATCTTCCTCTTGTTCTTCCTTTGTTATTGGAATAGTATTCGAAAACTTCTTGAATTTTGCAACAAAAAATCCATCCATATTATGCGTATGCGGATAATAACGTCTAGTAAGATTCAAACTAGGATGAAAACGAAATTGTCGATATTTGGTAAAACCTTCTACACCAAAGTCAAGTCCTGTAGGTACCAATTTAACATTGCGCTTTTTCAGTACATAATCAACTACCCATTCATTTTCCTCGGGTAGAATTGAACATGTTGAGTACACTATATAACCACCAGTAGTTGATTTCGCATTCACACAGTCAATAGCTGTAAGTAACAATTTGCGCTGTAGATTGTAACAACGCTGCACATCCACAGAAGATTTTGTCGTCTTGACACTTGGATCTTTTGCTACAACACCAGTACCTGTACATGGTGCATCCAATAAAACACGATCGAATCCAGTCATTACAGATCGAAATTTGCAACCATCTTCACAGCTTACTATGCTGTTTATAATACCCAAACGATGGAAATTAGCTACAATAGCCTTAGTGCGATCACGGTTAGCATCATTTGCAAATAATACTCCAGTATTTTTCATTATTGAAGCAATATGTGATGCTTTGCCACCAGGTGCAGCACACATATCTAGAATACGTTCATTTTCCTGTGGCGCCAACGCCATTACAGGAAGCATAGACGAAGCCCCTTGTATCATATAATGGCCAGCTAAGTACTCTGGTGTAGCTCCAAGTGGAACTTGCGCATTATATATAACTAAACCTACTTTAGTCCATTTTCCTAAAGGATCTAAGTTGACACCCCGATTAATGAGAGCTGCAGCCAAATCTCTACGACGTGTTTTTAAAGAGTTTGTACGAATTGTCAATGGTCGAGCCACCTGAGTTTAATTAAAATATTTTTTTATAAAAATTAATTTAATTTTTTAAGACCATAAAAAGGTTATAAAAATAAAACGTAAATATTTTCAACAGAGTAATACAATATAAACAAATGAAATGGTAATAATATTTAATTGATAACAATAGCAAGCAAAGCGTTATAAATTTGAATAATTAATCTAAGAAGAAGCATGAAACGTAGTACAAATATTTTAATTCTTAAGAAGTAATTAAATATAAGACAGAGTAAAGGAAAAACCGATTTCAAAATGGTATATGTTATACCACAACAGTACATTTGTTATTGTTGTAACCCGCTGGGACCTACTTGTGAAATCCTTTTGGGAGGTGTCGAACGGCACCTGGCTGGCGATAAGTGGCTCCGAGACGTAGACCCAGCCGTTCTTTAGGAAGCTAACAGTACATTTACATTACTCTAATTAACTCCAAAAATGAACAGCAATTAATGTTAATTTTCATACTAAATCCATACAAAAATGTACCAATGATATTCGAAAGTTATAAGTGTAAGCATAGTATTAAATAAGCAAATAAAAGTTAAGCATTGAAATGGTGTAAAAAATAAAAAACCAAATTATATAAAATTATAAAAATAAAATCATAAAAAAATATTAAAAAATTAAAATTAATAAAACACTTAAGTTATGATTAAAGTGAGCATTATGTTGAAATAATAAAATAAATAAAACACAGTTAAATGATATTTACCTCCGACGATTCTAGATATTCCATCAGTTCTGTTAAAGGGAACATATCCATTAACTTTTCCATTAAGAACTCATTATAACTGTAATATAAACATAAGTCTTGACGTAACAAAGTTAAGTATTCTGGACGTGATCTATCAGGTTGGCGATATTTTTTGAAATCCGATAATACCAAAGTAATATCCTTTATGCGTTGTTGAACTTCTTGCAACGTAATTTCCTTTTCCGGATCTTCATTTTCATCGGGAAACCGAAATATTTCTTGATTATCAATTGACATTTGCATTTCAGCAGCAGCTAATTTAGCTTCCTTTTTCTCACGCTGCTTAAGCTTTTTATTTGCACGTTCAATAGGCAAGAGATCATCATCTTCATCACCATCCTCATCCTCATCATCATCTATATCAGAATCGTTTCCAGCTTTTGTTTTATTTAATGCATCCTCATCTTCTGATATATCAAAATCATCATCTGAATTTGCTTCGTCAGAAAGATCATCCAATTTACCAACTTTTAATTTGTCAGTAGTGTTTTCTTCATCACTTTCGTTTTCTTCTGCTTCATTTTCGAAATCATCATCATCATCGTCATCATTATCATTATCATTATCATCATCACCACTACTGTCATCTTCAGCCTCTTCAATATTATCACCGTCTTCCATGTTGTCACCATCAGATAGCTCTTCATCATCATGTTCATCACTATTATCTTCGTCGTCGCTATTAAATTCTTCACTAACTTCAACTTGTGCTTTAGATTTTTTCTGTTTGGGTTTTAACCATTCCTGATTTTCGTCAGTGAATCCATTTGTTGGTAATAATTTTTTGATTTTTTTCTGTTTAGTAATTCCGTTAAGACCCTGGTCTTGTTGTATATCAGCTTCATTTTCATCTTCACTGTCGCTATTGTATTTCTTCTGTTTACTTGCTACTTTGTTATTTGCTTTATTTTGTTTCTGTTTAGCTTTTTGAACTTCTTTTTTCTGAACTCTTTTAGCCACTCGTTGTTTTTGACGATGTGATAATTTCTTGTCTTCATCATCCAGAGGAGCTAAATATATACAAAAATACGTTTAATTAATTCTCCTTAATGCACATGTAATTTTGTTCCTTACCAAAAGACTTTTTTGGAAATGTAGGAGCGCCCTGCTTGCGTGCCTTACGACCAGGACCCTTTTTGACTTTCGTATCATACTCAGCTTTTCGTCCCATTGTATATTTGTTTAATTATTAAGGCCAAATTAAATAAAAACTTATTTATCAGAACGCTTCATACACAGCACGTGGAAGCGGCAACAGAACAATCAAATGCAATAAAAGGGTGTTGTGTAGTCAAAAAAGTATTTTTGAAACTATACGTTTTTTGTGTTTATTTTATATGTGAAAAATAAAAAGTTAAATTACTTTATTTAATGTATGAATTTTTGTTTATATTTTTGTTTTTAGCGTATATATTATTTATTACTTAAAATATTTACTCATTTTAAATATATTTATATATATTTTAATAAAATTAAAAGTGCACTATTTTGGGGTTGCCTTTCGTAAACAAATACGGAAAACATATGGGTCGGTAGTACAGTGCACGATATGACAACTTTGCAATTACTTGTAATTCTATAATTCCATTTAATGTCATTTATTGATTTATTTTTTATTAAAAAGTATTTATATTTGTGCCGTTGAAGTGTTAGCAGACGCATTAAGCATAATTAATTATTAGAATTATGTTAAAAATATATATAAAACATTTCTACTTTTATACGAAATGAATTGGTCAAGTTTAGAACTTGGTTCTGAAGCCATAATAGGCTCTTTGCTGGCCTTAACTGCGTTGTTTTTCTTTTGTCGCAGCTTATTAGTGGAGGATGTTGTCTGTATACCAGGAAAAACACGTCATAGTTGGAAATCTATTAAAATTCTAAATAAGGTATTTATAGATTTTTAAACAAAATTATTGCAATCTACAAAAAAAAATATAAATTATTTTAGCCATGCTATTGCAATGCATGTGAAGTATTGCTTACACCTTCTGCGGGACTGTTTTGCGATTGTTGTGGCTTATGCACCCATTCCGCACCTGTCTGTACCAAACTAATAGACAGCAAATATCGCTGTAAAGATAAATTCCTGCGTAATGAAACATCACTAACTCATCTTTGGGTACATGGAAACTTACCATTAGGAATTACGTGCAGTGCTTGCAACGATGAAATCGACTACCAGGCTACACCTGGATTATTTGGTTGGCGTTGTTGCTGGTGTCAACGTTCATACCATAACAATTGCTATAAACAAGTGGATGTGAGAGGCAAATGTGATTTAGGCGAATTTAAGGATTTAATATTTCCACCATATTCCGTTGTTGCGGCACGCACTCGAGAATCTGTACGTTTGCATTTAGCTGGTATAAAGCCACCAGATATCGAAAATTGGGAACCACTTATTGTTATTGCAAATACACGATCTGGCAGCAGCACTGCGGCAGATGTGTTATCACTACTACGTGGATATTTGCATCCATTACAAGTGATGCAACTCTGCACACGTGGGCCACATGATGCTCTACAATGGGCCATTAAAGCTCAACCACGACCATGCCGTATACTTGTAGCTGGTGGAGATGGTACAATTGGTTGGGTACTGAATACAATATATAGCTTAGGCATAAAGGTGTGCATGCAGTAAAGGTGAGAATAGGAAATAATTTTTTATAATTGAAAAAAGTTTATTTTAGCCCATACCAGCAGTAGCTATTCTGCCACTTGGCACTGGAAACGATTTATCACGTATACTTGGTTGGGGAGCAGAACCACCGGAATTAGATCCTATACAGATATTAAAAAACGTAAATGAAAATATTACTTTTTTGTTTTTTTTTTTGCTGCTATAAAAATAATATGTTTTAATAGGTAAAACGTGCACGGGGTATTAATTTAGATCGATATGATTTACAAATTGAAAAGCTACATTATCGTTTACCCATAAAAAGACATCCCATGAAAACTATACACGTCTATAACTATTTTAGTATTGGTGTTGACGCGCTGGTGACGTATAATTTTCATAAGACGCGTGAGTCGAGATTTTATGTGCTAAGCAGTAGACTTTTTAATAAGGTAAGAATAAATCATTATATTAAAATTTTTGTAAGTATGTGAGTATAAAGAGTTTTTTTTTTATTTAAGCTGCTCTACTTTACTTTTGGTACACAACAAATAGTTCAACGGGATTGCGAGAATATTGACCAAAACTTCGATCTTTATATGGATAGTCAAATGATTTCGCTGCCACCTCTGCAGTCTATTGTTTTTCTTAACATTGATTCTTGGGGCGCCGGTTGCAAATTATGCGGTAAAGAAAGAATTACTCCTAAGAACAAGGTTTACACATTTCCATTAAATTTGGTAATTAAATTTAATTTCAAATAGCACTTTGGAATGCAGATTCAAATGTTAAAATGATAAATTGCATCTCAGACAGCAGTTTAGAAGTTTTTGGTATCGTGTCTTCTTTCCACATGGCACAACTACAATGTGGCATTAGTAAGCCTGTACGAATTGGACAAGCTAAGCAAATCAGAGTAAATATATATAAATTGTTATTAATATTTAGTTTTTTATTTTTATTACTGAAATGAAAATGAAATTCCAGATTGTTGTTAAAAATCCGTGTCATATGCAAGCAGATGGAGAGCCATGGTTGCAGCAACCTGCCGACATACATTTGCAATCACGCAGTCAAGCACGTATGCTTAGATTGGACGAAGGAAATTCGAGTGATTTGAGTGATTCCTAAACAGTACTTAACACAAAACACAAAATATATGAGGGCTATAAGAAGTTATTAAGGATATGTCATTAATTGAAACAACTAAGTCAAATATATCAAATTGCTAACTAAAAAGAATCGGAGAAATAATAAAAGGATGTCAAACCTCAGAAGTATGGACAAATAATAAAATGATGTATAAAGTAAAAGTACGTCTACGATAAGAAAAATATATGAAAACAAGTAAATCAAATATAAAATATATTGCCAAGTTAATTAAACCGGAGAAATAATAAAAGCATGTAAAAATTAAAAGCACTTCTATGATAAGAAAAAAATATGGAAAAACTAAGTCATAAAATGCCAAATAATATTAAATTGGATAATTAATAGAAAGAAGTAAAAATTACGTTATAATTAGCAAAAAAGTAATATATGAAAAATATACAAAAACTATATAAACTTAAGTGGATTAATATGCCAAATGGAGTAAAACAAGATTTAATATAAAATATAATGAATTCCAATAAATATAAATAAATGAACTTAAGTGGATTAATATGCCAATTGTAATTAATTCCATAAAATATTACAAGGACAAGAATATTAAAGAGCTTCCATTAAAGGAAATATTTAAAAAAAATTAAATGGCGGTAAAATCAACTAGAAATTTGCTTACTTCCGAAAATAATAAGATATAGTAAAAGTCAAACAGAAAATAAAAGTAATATAATATATTATAAATTTGATAATTAATAAGGAATAAACCAAGTCCATAAATATTTTACTAACATTGTTACAGAATAAGACTATTAACGTCCAATTTGATAATTACTTTTCTTACATCGACAGGATAAAATAATCAGCTTATGCTTATCTTCAATAAATCTCTAATTTGAACTTAAAGAGAAGTAATTCGTGCACACAAAAGAATTTTAATATAATTCATATAGAAATAAGCAAAAATTGAGATAATTATATATCAAGATGAAGTATACATCAAACTGAATTATAAGTTGAGATGAAGTATGCGCTGTGATAAAGTAAATATTAGGATAAAGTACAGAACGAGATGAAGAGTGCATTATGATGAAGTGTATGTCAAGTTAAAGAGTACAATGAGATGATATATACATTAAGAATAAAAATATATCAAGATAGAGTATACATTTAAATAATGTATACATTAAGATGAAGTATATATCTAGAAAAGGAATTTTTAGTTTATGTATATATTACTTAAATCGCAAATAATATTAATGAATCTCAAAAATATATAAACACAGCACATTATACTAAAATTGTATGCTTTTTCAGAATAACAACAATAAAAACTAGATAACAAAATATTGAAGGAACTAAAAACAAGCATACGAGCACTTTTAAATTAACCCACTTAACAAAATAAAATATAGAATTTTCCAAACATAATAAAGCATTCAAGCTGGAAACCAAAAAAATCTGTTGATTTTGTCGAACCGAAAACTGGAACTGGAGTAAATTTTCTTTTATAATTGAACCGGTATATCTGATTAAAAAAGAAACAGGAAAGTAACATATAAAAGCTTAAATTTACAAAAAGGAAATAGTACTTTGAAATGTGGATGAAGTGAATTGATATCAAATGCTAAGATAACCATAATGAGTCCTAATTTCTTAAACAGATATTTAAAATCAATATCTTAAAGTAATTTGATTTTAAAAGTTTTTCTTTGTAATATGCACATAAAATTTAATTTAAACAAAATTAGAAAAGAAAATCTAAAATGGAAGATGGTATGGTTTTTTTGAAACTAATTTAATATCAGTTAAAAATTATAAATAAATATAAAAACGGAATATGTATTTAGAATAACTGGACCTGAAATGATCTATGTTCGTTAAATTATATGGTTTAAAAATTAATATTAGATCAATTCAAATCCCACAAACTGAAAGTACCAGTATATTTATTGGTACTAAATAAAATAATTTATAGATGAATAACACATAGCAAAAGATACTGAAGACAAGACTAAATACTGGGAATTTGTTCAACAAACTTAACTCAAATAAAAATTTACTATCATATCAACAAAATAAATGTTATTAAGTATAATTTAAATAACCGCAATGTAATTTGATTAAATTTAAATGAAGGAAACATGCTTACAGTGGTTAAAATTCAATGATAAAAATATTAATATAAACTCAAAACCATAGTAATTCTAAGTACCTAATTGATATGGTGGCCTATAACAAATAATAATAATAATCCTATGTCAAATATAGTTTAATAATGAAATGTATGCTAAAAATTTAATAAAAAATAAGATGGCTTGTATAAAATATATAAAACTACTAAGCATCACATACACTCCTTAACTTATTATAAAAAAAAAGCTATGGTGCGGCAGAAATACATTTATACTTCAACCAAACAGGATAAAAAAATGGGTGATAAAAGGAACATCTTCAAACAAATTTTCTGTCGCTTTATTTTAATTTATTTATATTATTATAATTATATAAATTTATTATAACTATATATATATATCATTTTTATTTAATTTTTCTCTTTGTAAGCCCAAACTGTAATCTCACTTAAAACTCAAATAATGTTTAAATATTGTTAAGTTTAATCTCATTATATTAACCTAAATCAAGAATAACCGATGTGTGATTAATTAGCTGGGATTTGGAATTAATCAATACCTAAATTAAGTTATAAGAATCTTAACGCAATTAATAAATTATATGTGTCGTAGTTAATGTTTAATAAGCCCGTCATAAAAACTAAATTTTTATTCATATTATCCCAATGTTTAATTAAAATTAATTTTATATTATCGTGTAAAATCGTACCGTATTTTTGGTCAAATAAATTATTAGTAAAATTTTATTTGTATATTCATTGTCCAAATATATTTAAATGATAGCAAAAAAAAACGATACTTTTTCAATGTTAATTTTATAATTATTATTTTTACCAGAAGGAACGATAGTACAAACGAACACATGGATAAAGCAGCTAAATCTAAAGCTCTGAAATTAATATTATGGCTACTGATAAACCTAACGATATCCTTTTTAAGATACTCCTTGAATCAGAACTTAATACCTTATGAAGTTCAATTTAAGGTGGCTGTTATTGTAAACCGCTGAAATGTGGAAAGCGGATAACATGGAAGGATTTACAAGACAAATATATAGGCTAGGATGTGAATCGGCAATGATAAAGGGAATTCGGAAGTAGGGTTGAATAAGGGATAGAATTGAAATCAAACCGAGTCCTGATGAAGGTGGATGATTCATTTTCTTATAACTCAAATGAGTTATAAGCTCGAATGAAAAAAGTAAAAACACACCTTATGACAAAATAAAAATTGGACGATCGGCATCCTGGTAGTAGATAAATCGTAAGGCCTATAGTCTTGCCTTAGAAAACTTTTTAATAGTGTCGAGCGTGAGTCTGACTTCATATAAGTGTCTTAAATAGAAAAGGTAAAAGCACACCTCATGACAAAGTAAAAATCGGACTGTCGGTCTTGTGGTAGAAGATAAATCGTAAGGCCTACAACTTTGCCTTAGAAGTCATTAGAATAGAATCTAGAGTAACTATTGGATCATTCTTAACTGTCATGTAATGCAGCTGTGAATTAACAAATAACATAGGATAATAACGCTATCAAAAATTTTAAGCATATATGCTAAACTTTTACGGATAATGAGTATAAAGGATATATTAACATTGTCAAAATTTTCAGACCCAAAATTTCCTGTAAAGTATATATATTTATCTATATAAATATTATATATTTATTTATTTATAGATATATTATATATATCTAATGCTAATGCCTTTTCTTAGTGAAACAATATTTTCATCATCCATCACATCCACTGAATTGTGAATAAGTTTAGACAAAAATCGACAACAATAAAAATATAACCATTGATATAGATTACCTTTTAAACGGGTTGGAAACTTGGCACCGTCACGTCACGTCATCCTTTGACGGTTATTGTAAACCATCGATATAAATAAACTTTTGTGCGTAATCTCGTATTTATGTACTGACCTTTACGATTCCACTTTGAAGTCATGTGTGAAATGAGCAAAAATCTTCTGGAAATTTCGAAGCATAGTTTTAAAACGTGAAGCCAACTTTTGCACGAATATTAAAATATCTGTCAGCTGGACACATGATGAGAACCATTTATATCGTTTTGTAAAGACAATGGAAATAATAAATCAATAATCGTTGCTATTTTAACCCACAAGATATCTTTTAAAAAATAAGAAGGAATATAAAATAATATATAAACATGAATTTTGACTGTTTATTTTGTTAATTTTAAATACTCATTTCTTTAACAAGTTTGAATAAGAAAGTTGTTTTTTTACTTTTAAACTTTTTTTTTAATAATTCTTGTAATTTTAGTATAATAGGGCGGGTATTGCAAATGCACAAAGGAGCCTTCGTCTATGCTTAAAGCATAGTAAGCTCCATAATGGCATTGACAATGTCATTATTGTTGTTCTTGAGCGCACGTATAGCCTTGGCTCGCGTGGTGTTAGCTTGGGTGATAACCAACTCAATGTCCTTTTCATCAACACCAGTATCGTCAACTTCTTCTTCGTCTTCCTCTGCAATTGGCGCAACAGACGTAGCAGCACCAATAGTATCGGAAGCGCCAGCAGCTTCAGGTGCCTTGAATTTCTCAGCAGCGGCAACTTGTGCTTGCTGCGAAAGATCTTCGATTTTAGCTTCACCGAATACAATGTAGGTATCACTTTGTGGATTCTTGTAGACATCCGGGTTATTTATAACAAAAAGAATATTCTTGGATTTGCGTATGGTTACACGGTTGACACCTTGAATTTGTTTGAGACCCAATTTAAGCATAATTTTACGTGCCTTCTTTTCACCACGAGATTGTTTAGCTTTGGATACGAGATCAATTGGCAAGCCGGTAGCACCGCCACCCAACTGTGTAGCTCCAGCACCAGCATCTTCCAACTCAGGAATGGTATCCTCCGAATCACTGTCACTACCGTCATCCTCTAGACGTACATTCTCAGCTGGTTTGGCTTCAGCGGTAGCTGCAGTGCTAGCACTGGGCAGAGTAGTGGCTTCTACGGTATCATTTTTGATTTCAGTTAATTCAGGCATGTTTGTTTATATATCTGTAACACAAGCAATTAATTTGTTATCGGTCTAAAATAATGAAATATTTTATTGTAATTAAATATGTACACTTCTGTACAAGTGAGTAGAAAGGTCAAAAATTTAAAATGCTTATAGCTTTTTAATTTAACACAATCACATCGAACTATTTATGTAATAAATACTATCACATTCGTGAGATTTAAAAATCAATAATAATTTTCAAATTATTTATATGATGTTATTATATTTCAATGATTATTTACCAATCACAAACTTTGGACGCGCACGGCACTAAGAACTTTTGACAGAAAGAATTATTGTGCGATTGGCTCTACTGACAATTATCGCGTTAGCAGCGACACCAAGCTGTCAGATTTTCACATGAACGCAGATGAAAGCACTGAGAAAAATTTTCAGTGGATTGCAATAATTCCAATTGTTTTTGAAATATTAATTATATAAAATTTATTATTGATTCATATCAAAATTAACAGTAACTCATAGTATAAAGAATACAGATAGCATTTAGTAAAGACAACGTTCACTTAATTTAAAGCTGAAATAGAATCATTAAATTAGCATTATGTGAAATATATGAAATTATTTAGAAAATTTAATAAAGAAAACGGCTAGAAAATTTTAAAGATTGGTCTCTACTTTCATTACATTACACTAAAGAAACAAATATTAGTTTTAGTACGTAGTAAGGAAAAAGAATATTTTTAAAATAACTCCACTTTATTCGTAAGTAATTTTCCGCAAAATGTAAATTACTTTAAGACATTTAGGCCGTGTGCGAGTTTGAGTAAATTGTTCGTAAATTGAGGGAAATAGTAAATTATGCGGTAAGGCAACGAATCTGGGTATTTACCAGAATTAGATAAAAATTAAGTACATTAGGTGTTACTAATGTGAAAATTTTAAAAGAAGTTTAATAAATAAATAAATTTGAAAACTTTTAACAAAAAGTAATAAACAAGTGCAATAAATAAATAAATAAATATTTACATAAGTGCAGTGCTAAAAATCCCTTGGAAATTTCAATTTACGCACACGGCCTACAGATAGCAACCTTTGTAATCTTGAGATAATGAATAAAAAATTATAAAAAAAATAATTATATTGTAAATGAAACAAATAAATGTAAAAATATAAATAAATTAAAAACCAAAAAAAAATTCATTATTGTAGTATCATATATAAACCTTCGAACTACTCAGGCTGTATAGTTGCTTAAAAGTTTTTAGGGCGTAAGTCGTTAATATATTTAACATACGCTGTATATTTGCTAGTCTGACAAATTAGGTGAGAAAAATTATTTGTATTTTCTCTACAGCTGCGGTAAGAGGCATTAGAAGGAATAATAAATCTTTAAGTATGGTTAAAGACAACACCCCTTCTAAAAAACCTATTATCCTTACAATGCATCCTAATGAAATCCTTTGATTTTCTAATTAGCATATATTTCTCATCTTTCATTTAGTTGTTTTGAACTTGAACGTTTTAACAATACTTTACTAATGCAAGCTGCATTTTCAGATTATTCATATGTTTCGAATATATTCTGTAAGTATCCTAAGTAGCTAAATCATTATTCGCATTACTATTGATAGCGTTACCTCTGAGACCGGAAGAAAAAACTGTTGAACTGCGTATATATTTTGTTCTGAGATGCATAGATTAAACGCAAAAACTTCAAAGCAGCTGGACTATTGGATAGTTTTAATACGATATCTTCTATATGATATATTACCAATTTCAAGACAAACTATAGCTTTTATATAGCTTTAATCTGAAAAAATTTGTAACGATCATGAAACTTATAATATTAATTTATGTTGTTCCTTTACATAAAATGCTACAACATATCACACAGTTTTTGAGGCTTAAGTT